>NC_064854.1:29749216-29914216 GCF_024139225.1 Suncus etruscus | reverse complement strand
TTGAGATATACTGGTTGTCATTTACCTCTGTGATGATCATTTTACAAATTGTAAATAAAGTGTGTGCTTCCCAGTTCAGATGGCCGAAAGGCAGGAGATGGTCTATTAGAGGATAGTCTAGGTACAACTAACTTAAAAAAAAAAAACAAAAAACAAAACACACACACACACACACAAAATAGAAGATGAGAAAATAGCTAGAACTTCTTTTCCTTCCTTTGTTTTAGGACAATCATAGGGATATGTTACCCATAAAAACATTGTATTCGTATATAAAACTATCTTTGGGGGGGCCGGAGAGATAGCATGGAGGTAAGGTGTTTGCCTTTCATGCAGGAGGTCATCGGTTCGAATCCCGGCATCCCATATGGTCCCCCGTGCCTGCCAGGAGCAATTTCTGAGTCTGGAGCCAGGAATAACCCCTGAGCACTGCCGGGTGTGACCCAAAAACCAAAAAAAAAAAAAAAAAAAAAAAAAACTATCTTTGGATATTTCAAGGTAGGATTTATAATTTTAAAAGTTTATCATCACTCAGGGCCTGAGCAATAACAGCAGCATGGCATTTGCCTTGCATGCGGCAGGCTGACCCGGGTTTGATCCCAGGCATTCCATATGGTCCCCCGAGCCTGACAGGAGCTATTTCTGAGCACAGAGCCAGGAGTAAACCCTGAGCACCTTCGGGTGTGGTCCAAATTCCCCCACCACCACCAAAAAAGTGTCACTGGGGCTGGAATAATACCATAGTGGGTAGGGCATTTGCTCTGCATGTACCTGAGGCCAACATAATCTCCAGCATCCCATATGGTCCCCTGAGCCTGCCAGGAATGATTTCTGATCACAGAGCCAGGAGTAACCCCTGAAGACCACCAGGTTTGTCCCCCAAAACTGGTTTTCATCATTATCATTATCATCATGTCAATATATTTATCTTAAGTCTTACTTTCTCCTGAGCTAAAGATGCTATTTGTCATCCCATTTCCAATAGGAGGAAGCCACATAATAGAAAAATTTGAGAAGCCCATTCACACAGCTAATGAGATGCCGATACTGGCTGTGAGTGGCTTTCTGAGTCCCAATTCCCACACATACTGTAATCCATGCTCCACAGAGCTCCTGGACCTGGGTAGAAAAACAGGCTAGGCACTGTCATCATTTTTTGGTCAATTTTCTCAAATGATTCTCAGAATTTACTTGTCTGTGCTTTATTCTGAAAATGGGCATAGTTGCTTCTATTTTTCTCTTGTCACCTAATGACATAGATGACACCAGAGAGGGCTCTGTGACAACAAAGACAAAGGGACATGTTTTGCAAACAACACAATGTAATTTTCACCTTCTCCCTTGAAGACAGCTCTCTACCTGCTCATTCTGAACTGATTTCATTTGATCATCAACCTCAAAAATGGCACCATCAAAAATTCTACAAACATTCTTGCGGGGGAGAAATTCCATTTTGGAGAAGCCAGATAACCCAGATGGAACAGAGAAATCTGTTACTAGCCTCCCAATATCAACAATGCATAATTAGCAGCTGCTAAAATAATAGAAGTCAATTGACAAAAATATGGTATGCCCGACATCCATTGATTAAATACCTTGTGTTTCCAAACACTGCCGTCCACAGTGGCTGAAAAATCTTTATGGGGCATTTCAGTGAGCATATCTAGGTGCCAGACATAGGGAACAGTCAGGCGTTTTAAAAGCACACTTTGAACATGAGGATTACTACATCCAATGGCAGGCACAGACACGACTATTCTGCATCTGTCTCGGGAAAAATATACATCTGCAAAAAGCAACCTTTAAGTGGGCTGCCTTTATCCAAGACGTCAGCAGCCCGTCTCCCTGGGAGACAGTGAAACCCTGCATTTATCTAAATTATCTCAGTAATATGACAGAGTGATTGCTCACTAATGGTCAGTAACAGTTTTCTTTGTCATTTTCCTAGTCATTAACTCCTCAGAATGAACTCCAGAATAACCTGCTCACAGTCGTGACTAGGATGTTAATATCTTCCTTACATGTGTGGCTGGTTCTCTTAAGCATTCGCAGTTGGCTATCAGATTTCTGACACTTCCATTTGGCGAAAAGGAAAACATGCCTTAGGAAGCCTGATGAACACAGTGGCTTTGCATGCAAGCCAAAACCAATGCTTCTGTTTTGCCCACTAGTGAATTTTCTCTTTATATCCTCTGATAAACACGATGGCGACTACTTTCTCAGAAAGAGCTGGGGAAGCTCTCTGCAGGTGTGAGAGCTCTGTTTCTGCTGCTTATCACGTACACCTCAGATTTTCCTATTTCAAATCCTTTGAAGATACGGACGATGCCGTAAAGCTAGTTGCGCCGAGGAAAGGGATCCAGGAATAGTTTGCTACAGCGCTGTGAGCACAAACTCATTCTTAGAGGGTGGGAAGATCGTGACGATTTTTTGTTATATGTTTTTCTGTTTGATAAACTAGAGATCCAACTTCAAAATTAAAATCCCAAACCAAAGGCAGAGGAGTAAGAAAGCAGAACTTTCATTTTCTTCCAGATCTTTTATTTGATGGAGAACACTATTTATTTGGCATTAATCTATGCACATGCTTTAGGGATACAATTTTAAACCTCTTCAAAATGTATGTTATTACACCATCACCACCAGACTATTAATGTTCTCTCGCTCCAACCCATTGGATTCCTTTTTTTCTTTAATTCCTTTCCCCTCCTTCCAATATGGTAGTTCCAATTAGGCTACCTGTGTCCACTGGTTTGTTTCTCTTGGCTTTGTCTATGTCCAGGCTTTCTATATATCCAAAATATTCATTTTTCTCCTCCTAACTTAACTTGACTTAGAATGATACCCTTCATTTTCACTTACTATAACATGAAAGGTAAGATTTCATTTTCCCTTATGGCTGTATAGTATTCCATTGTGTACATATGCAGTACATCTTTATTCCTCTGTTCTTGGGCTGTTGGTTTGTTTCTAGATCTTAGCTCTAAATATCAAATAGTACTTCAGTGAACATAGGAATGCAAATGTAATTTCTAATAAGTGGTTTTCTTTTGTTTTGATTTTTGAATAGTACCCTGCTGTACTAAAAGCTACTTCCAACTCAGAGCTCTGGGGTAGTTCCCAGTGGTGTTTGAAAGATGCTCTGATGCTGAGAATTAAATCTAGGGCCTCCAACTATTCCGAGCATGTGTTTCAGTCTGTTGAGCTTGCTAGCTCCAGCCTCTAGTTAGTAGTGTTGTGTTGTTTGATAGAAATCTAGATGTGGAATTGCCAAAAACATATGGCAAATACACTTTGTACAGTCTCTTCTGTTTTCCATTGAATCTTAACCAATTTACATTCCCATCAATAGGTTATAAGAATTCTGCTTCTCCAAGCACTCCAAAACTTGCTGTTTCTGGTCTTTCTGATATGGACTATTCTCACAAGATATGATAATGAGATGACAACTCTTTGTTTGGACATGCATTTCAATGATAATAAAAGAAAATTAAATCATTTTCATCTGCCTGTTGGATGTCCAGATATTTTTTACTAAATTATCTGTCCAGTTCTTATTTTTATTTTTGATGATGTTATTTATTTACTTGTTGAGTTTTGTGATTCTTTATGTATTTTAGATATTACACTTAGTCTGATGTATTATGTACAAATATATTATGTTAAGTAACATATCTTCGTTTTAATGATAATTTTAGTTTAGTTTAGTTAAATTTCCCAGGAAAAACCTTTTGAGATTGATGTCATCTCATTTATTTAGTTTTGCTTTTGTGTTCCTTATATTTGAAGTTGAATACCTGAATGCAGCATGAAAGTCAGCATACTTCAATGTTTTATCTTAGTTTTTCCTCTATGTATTTTAAGGTTTGAATCTAATATCCAAATACTTAGTTAAATTGACTTTTGTATATGGTATGAAATAACAATCCTATTTAATGTTTTCTTGTGGCTATCTAGTTTTACCAATACTATGTATTGAAGAAGCTATTCTTTTCTTCAACTTACACTTTTGAGTTCTTTATAAAAAATTAACTGATCATAGTGCTGGGATGACAGCACAGTGGGTAGGAAGATTGCCTTGCATGCTGCAGACCTGGGTTCAAAATCTGGCACCCCAGATGGTTCCTGGAGCCTTGCAAGGTAATTTTGGGCACAGAGCCAGGAGTAATCCCTGAGAGCCACCAGGTGTATCCCAAAATAAAAAAAAATAAACTGTTCATATGTGTAAGTTTTTGCTTCTAAATTCTAAGTTATATTCCATTTATGAGTCTAATTATTTTAATATCATACTGTTTTGATTACTATAGCTTTATAGTCTAGTTTATGCCAGGAAGAACAGGAAACTTTTTTTGTTCTTTTGTCTCAGGATTGCTTTAACTATCTAGAGCAGGGTCTTTAATATAAATTAAATATATGTTATAAATTAAATATATTTAAGGCCATATATATGGTCCATATACACACACACACATATATATACAGATATACAAAAGAAAATTTTAAGATGTAAAAGAAACCAGCTATACTATGGAAAGTAGGTCACTAAAGTTCAAATAATCACTGAAATGGACAGTCTAAAAATAGGAGCTGAATCTAGCTAGCACTCAAATAGATTGCTACACTAACCAGTCAGAAGAAAGACAACAGTGTCTGCAATGCTTCACTTCTGAGAACAGGCAACTTTTAAAAGATGAAATGTAATAAATATAGATGTTCCAGTTGTTAATATCTAGGAATATTAACTTCATACTTTTAGGCTCAACTGGATAAGTAATTTAACATCACTATAGAAATAAAGTGCAATCTTAGCCTTCAATTTTTTTTCCTGGCTATTTTGGTCATTTGTTGGCTAACCAGAAAGTAACTGCATAAAGCTTGTTCTTCAAGCCAGTGTTCTTCCCTGAACACAAATCTTGCTTGCTTGTCTCTTTGTTTCTTGACTTGCTTATTTCTACTCTGGAGAAGCCTGTGTTCTCTCCTGAACACATATTTTCCTACGCTTTCTCTTCCATCACATTTCTCTACACAGGTTTAATTCAATAAAAATTAACTTGCTTCACTAAAAATGTTATAAACAAAAGAAAGCAACCTTATCGGTAATAAGTTCTAGGGTAGCCTTGAAATTATTTATATCATAATAATTGAAAATATTTATATGCCTATAAGAATAAATATCTGAATAAGTAACCCACAAGATGTCTACTCCCCTCTACTGTGCTTGGGGATTAACTCCTAGATGATACTTGGGACTTATGCAATACCAGGGATTAAATCCAGGTCTCCTGCATGTGAAGCTTTGTAATCCTTAGAGCCATTTCCCAGGCTCTAAAATGATTTAGAACATTTTTGTATTTGACTTTGTGAGAAATAGATGATAGAAATTCTCATATGTACTATTTATTTGGTTACTTTTTGAGAGGGCCACACCAGTGAGGCTCTGGGGTTACTTCTATCTCTGCACTCAGAAATTACTCCTAGAAGTACTCAGGAGACCATAGGGGATATTAGGGATCAAACCCAGGTAAGCTTCATGCAACATAAGCACCTTACCCCATGTACTATCTCTCTGGTCCCTTGTATGAACTTTTATAAAAAAGAAAAAAATTAAAAACCAAAAACAAAAAATTAAATAATGAAACAGTGTAGCCTTTGAATATACCATATTATAAGTATTATCTCTTCTTACTACTCTTTCTTTCTCCTGACTAGATGGTAAGTATTTGAAAGCAGATGCATATTGTTTCTCTAAGAAATAACTAGAGTTTTTAGTATTCTGAATATTAGTAGTGATAAGAAACTATATCAGAAAGCTCTAGTCTGTTATATACAGATCCTAAGTTTAAGACTACTGAAGTCTCTGGATAACCTAGTGCCATACCTTGATGCATCATAAAATATAGAGAAAAAACTGAAAGTTGTTAAATAAATAAAAAATATGCAGAGTCTACATTTGTATTTAACAGTCACTTCTTGAGTTAATATACTTTATATGCAAATGTCTTAAAACATCAGCCATTGAAAATTTGCCTTTTTATGTACAGTATGCCCCCAGAGAATTGATTGGAATGGTTTAAGCATGAAACTGAACTATAAAGGAAAATTAATTTAGCTGGAAGAAAGTAAATTCAAAAGCCAAGATATTTAAAGAACAAGTACACAAAAGAAATGGATGGAAAAAAATGTTTCTTTTTTTAAATCTATTGAATTTAGTGTCAATAAGTGAACCTGCTTTTATAGAGAGGTATAAAGAATGCATGTGGGAATGAGTGTATTTGTGAGGGAGACTGGTATATAGAGAAACAGAGACAGAGGCAAAGAGAAATACTAAGGGGCTAAAAAAATAATAGCAGAGAAATTAAAAAAAATCTTATCTCTCTATTTTCTATGAGGGAAATTATAAAGTGACTCCTCCAATTTGTGTGAAATCATGCTAGATGACATTCAAAATCCTTCTGAAATCCAGATTCCATGTCAGCTATTTATTTCACTCAGAAGGAAGTAAATGATTGGCAGAAATAATGACTCAGCTGCAAATGGAATCTTACTAGCAAATTTCTGTTGTCACTGTTATTCAACTTCCAGCTCCTTAAAAAAAAATAGAGCACAACTCCAGTGAATGTATGCATGTATGCAGACATTAAGTATCCTCGTCTGTCCTTCAGTCAAACAGCAGAAGTCACCATCATCCAAAGTCCAACATTTTCCTTCAGAGCACAGAGATTACAGGCTCTGTTGGCTGACTGTTTCACACACACACACTCACAAACTCATTAGGCACAAATGACACAATCTGGCTCCGATAGGCCAGATTCATGCTACCTTCTGGGCTTGTCTGGGCCTCCAGATTCCATGGTCCTGGTGTCAGCATCTGCTATTGGACCAACAGCTTGGTTTAAAAATCGGCTTATTGTGCAGAGGGAAACGTTGTCTAGGATTTGAATTGAAGGTGATTTTCCCAGCTCAAAGAATGAGATTTTGGGTACAGCAGAAATGATGGAAAATAAATCAGGTTTGGAGATGAATGACTATTAAATTTAATGTAAGCTGAGTCTCCCTTGTAAGATAATCCTACCATGCTCAGGGTACCCCACTCCAACAAAAAATAATAAGGCCTTTTGATAAGAAAACAGAGAACTTATCATGGACAATGTGGCCATACCCAAGATCTCTTTCCACATTCATCTTATCCCTACCCCACTAACTTCTATGAATCATTGATAAGGAAGACTGAAATTATCAATGATAGGAGAGAACCCAAGTTCCTAAACACAGAGAGATAATTTATTTATTGAGATTTGGAGCAGATGAATTAGCAATTTGTGAAAAGAATAAAATTCCAGCATGACTTACCACTCGTCTATGGTTGACATGGAATCAACAAATTGATAACATATTAGTACTCCCAGATCTATCAGGCAACAGGCCAGCATATTATTTTCTAATAAACCAAGTCTGAATCTTTTGTGGGGGGCACACCTGGTGATGCTCAGGGGCTACTTCCAGCTATGTGCTCAGAAATCACTCTTGGTTTGGGGGACCATATAGGAAGCTGGGGGATCGAACTGCAGTCCTTCCTAGGTCAGCCGCATGCAAGGCAAACACCCTTCCGCTGTGCCACACTCCTGCCCCCAAGTATGAATCTTTCAAAAATGTATGTGTCTTAGTTTTCAAAGTATCCATCAGCCAAAGCATATTGTTTTCTTAGAGCCATTTATCTCCAGAAGTCATTTATTGGGCATAACAAGATTCTACCTTTGACAGAGGTCAATGGATGTGCATATAATTGACACATGCATATGCTTATAGGTATGCTGACAAAACATTGACTGCTTTTATTACATAATCATGACCATGTTTATAATATATAGCAGCAATATTTTTTATTGTGCAATGGAAAAGTGTAGACAAACCAGGTGGCAGAGACCTGTGATTTCATACAGACTTAATGGCCTGAGGATGAAGTATTGAAAACTACCTGTAAAGCTCAGTGCCTCTATTTCAAAAATACTGAGTCATTTTGCCCACTGAAATTTAAATATCTTAGAGAATTAAGTCTTATAAAAAGTGATTATCGAATTGTGTGAGGGTAGGGCACTGCCTCTTATAATGGGAGCTAGGACAACACCCTTGGTGGAAGGTATATTTCAATAGAAAAGAGTATGTCTTCTGATTATTTTTGGGGGGGAGACACACCTGGTGATGCTCAGGGGTTACTCCTGGCTTTGCACTCAGAAATTGCTCCTGGCTTGGGGGACTATATGGGATGCTAGAGATCAAACTCAGGTTTGTCCTGGGTTGGACGTGTGCAAGACAAACATTCTACCACTGCTCTATCGCTCCAACTCCTCTTCTGATTATTTTTAAGTAATTCATATGAAAAAATATCCTCTAGAACCTTGATGGTAAAGTGACTCATGGGTGATTCACTTGTGCTTAAACAATTCATTGTACTTAAGATTATAGATAAATTTATAATATAAATTTTGAAGTCAAAAGACTCCAAGACTCCAACAGCAACTCTTGGCTAAAGAGGGCGATGGTTGCAAATGCCTGAGAATGCAATGTTGCTTGCACCCTGCAAATGTTGGGGATGCTCAAGGTACTCTCACCTTGTTGGGAGTCTCCAGGGTTGCACCTAGAAATGTTTGAGAAGATTATATGATAATTAGGAATTGAACAGATGAATGCTAGGCATGTGTCCTATCCACTATACTATCTCCCTGTCTTTAATTATAATTTTTTGAATATTAGATTTTTAAATTACTGTAAAAGTACTTTGTTTACTTTGTATTTTAAAATATGTATCATGAGAGGCCAGAGCAGTGGCGCAGTGGTAGGGCATTTGCTTTGCACGTGGCTTGTTGCATTAAATAATTAACGATGGGGCTGAATGGCGATGGATGGAGGCCTTTGTGCTTAGGCCCCAGCCACGTGGCTTCATCCCCCATCCAGCCGGTGGGTCCCAGGCCCAGGTGAAAGGTGAAATCACTCACTCACAGGCAGGCTTCAGGAAGCATCAGCTTTATTCATGCCCTGTTCACCACATGTGTGTGGCCTATCTCATAACCTTTTAAGCATTACAGCCATTCTAGGCTACCCTGCGTCTTAACCCTTTCAACCATCTTCCCTATGGCCTCCCTCCTGGTCCAAGACCAAAAAGAAGCAGAGACCCTAAAGCCAGAGAGCGCAGCAGGGCAAGGAGCCCCTAATCCCCTGGCTCCAGGGTTTATCTACCTATTCCAAGACCCCTCCCAGGAATGGGCCGGGTCTTGCAGGTAAGTTCACACCTAATATCCGGTTCCCAAGACCCCTCCCAGAAATGGGTGGGTCTTAGGTATCTACACCAAATCCAGGGTCTCAGATAGGTACACCAACGGTGGCTGACCTAGGACAGATGGAAGTTCGATCTCCTCTTGGTCCCCCAAGCCAGCAATTTCTGAGCACATAGCCAGGAGTAACCCCTGAGCGTCACCGCGTGTGGCCAAAAAAAAACCCAAATATATATACATATATATCATAAAAAAACACACAGTTAATGTATTAACAGACACTCATAGACCCCCTTCAATCAGATTAGACATATGTAAACTTATTTGCAATATTTTTTCACATATAATACTTTAGAGAAAATCCCTGATGTCCCAAGCTTCAAACCTCACAGGTTTCTTCCTCTCCAGAGGTTCTCCTTACCTTCTTAAAACAACATTTTCATATGTGTCCTTACACTTTTCTGGCATATGCATATACTTTTGTTCTTGAATGTGCTTTACTGTTGAACCACATCCCTGGCCCTGAATACAGTTTTTAAAAATATAAAAAAAATATGTAACAACACTACCTTTAGCCTTTGAATAAAAGGAATAAATACCTTCCTGCAATTCAACTTCTCAATCATTACTTTTTAGATCATTTATAATTTGGGGTACCTTTAACTTAGACCTTCCTATTAATTGCTGCCCAGGATCCCAGTTCAAGTTTCCACTCCTCTGGGAAAGATGGGCTTCCACCTGTGACACAGAATTTCTCTGTGCTCATGTACTATGGAACTCTAGGTCACATGATTGTGAGCAGGATGCTAGTTTTTTCTGATACTAGGAAAAGTTCTTTAATTTATAATTCCTTTAAGTTCTAAAAAATATGTATGACTTTTGATCGCAAACATATATTTCTTAGGTAAATGAATAGTTTTAAATAGGTTGAATTCAAAACAAAAGGTCCTTTGAAATAAGTTAAGACCATCAACTCATAAAATTGGGCAGGTAATTGAGGGACAAAATAATTGTACATGGATTCTGTCTTATTTATCTTAATGATCTTTGGTTCTTTGGCTGAAATTTCAAAGTTAAGATATCAGCAAGGGGACTTCTGAGAATTATGTTATGGGTGATTGTCCATCCACTGTAACTTTACCTTGTCCTCTTTCTTTGCATCCTTGTTCTCATAATTAAAAATAAAATATTAAAAAGAATACCAATAATCAGCTTTAAATATTGTTTATTAAGGCACATTCATTTCACCCCAAAGTTTTGTTAGGTCCCTTCTTCCCCCATCTTTCATCTCAGAAGATATAACTATAATTTGTTTTGTGTTGTGGTTTTGTTTTTGTTATGCTTTTGTTTTGTGCCATTCTCAGTAGTACTCAGGACTTACTCCTGATTCTGTGCTCAGGGATCATGCCTGGTGGGCTTGAGGGACCATATGTATTGCTAAGAATTGAATTTGGAGCATTTGCTTGCAAAGAAAGCACCCTACCTGCTATACTATTGATCCAGCTCCAATAGTCTTTTTTATTTTCTTACTTAGAATTAATTTTGCTTTGTTTTTAGAATTTACATAAATGGGATAATTCAGAATTTCAAAAAAATTGGGCAGGTACAGAGTAAACATGAATAAATTATAAGAAAGGGAATGGTAAATTAAAAGGCAGAAATTTATCAATACAAACAAAATCTGGGAAAAGCACTAGAAACAAATTTACTTTCCTCCAACTGGTCCCAAACCAAGTGGAAGTTTGCCAAGATGTCTTTTATATGTAGTCAATGGACCATCTTAGATGATATGAAAATAAGCTACTGGTGACAAGGCAACCAAATTTTACAAATCTTTTGTGTGGTAAGAATATCCTCCTTAGTCTTCTTTACAGATAAAGAAAATGTGTCCACATTTCGACACTGGATTCTGAAAATCTCTATAAGAATGACTGAAACCCAAATACAATCATGTATGTAATAAAGTTGGTTAAATAAAAAAAAAAATAAGCCTCTTTTTCTCAGAAGAATGTAATGGTTAACTCTTCCACTTGGTATGCTGGGTAGTTTTTTGTTTGTTTGTTTTATTTTTTCACCTCATATGTTATCCTGTAAGATCTGTGGTGGCCCAGGTATGTTTTCAGCAATCTTTATTTTTTGGAAATTGGCACCGAAGTTGTTGACCATTATTCCTACTGGCAGATTGAGGTTAGTAGGGCCCCATGGGTAGGTTTATGAACTTTCTAGTGACTGTACAGCTCCTTTCTCCTGTGAATATTTACAGCTTTAAGCAAAATTTTAATGACTTGGAGCCCTCTTCTCATTTGGCAGATGTTTTAGCAAATTATTTTTCTGCTGCTAATCTGAAGGAAAGTGGCAATAGCCCTTGGTGACTACTAAGTTCCCTGCAGAGAAACAGGTCAAAATCAGTTAAATTTTCTAAGGGTGGAACTGGTTCCGTTTTTTAGGATTACATATTATAACTCCAGAACATAGCAGTACTTGGCGATTCCTTTCTTTGGCACAATACATAGATAATATAGGGCCTAATAAGTGGCACAATATATTAAAGTATACAATGTAAGTTTCCTTGATTATATCAGAACCTCTTTGTGACTTTCATCTAACTATGGCTATGATGTATATCTACCACCATGCATCTTTCTGGGAAATTCTATATCAGAATGAAGACTGTTGTGTTTTAAAAAACTAAATTTGAATATGTTCTTAGTCAATGGCTAAGACTAGATCAATAAAGTCATTAAAATAGTAAATACTTAAAGCTTTGTAATAAAATACAGTTTAAATAAGTAGTTTCATGGTAAGAACTGAGCATTTAAGAAACCAAATTACATCTAATTAATAAGAAATAAGGTTTTGACAGTATAATTCCAAACTATGGCTTTTAATGTTAGACCAAGTAACACATTCAAGAATATGTGTTTTCTAATAATCTAGTTGAAAATCAATAGCAATAACAACCTCCCTAGAAGTCTAAGAGCCTACAATCTGTTAAAGAACTAAAGACTTGCCGTGACTGTGTTCAGGAGTCACTACTACAACATACAGAACTTTGACATATTGAATATATCAAGATAGAAGAATTTGAAAAACGAGGGAAGGAACTTTTGATCTTTTTCTGAAGCAGGTTACAAAAACCCTCATGTAATACATACCTACACCCCAAACAAAGGAACATCCAGACCTCCAAAGAGAGATTCCTTAAAAATTTCAACTAGCTTTACTATCTTTCTCACTTTATTTACTCTTTGTCCTACCATATATTTCTATTTCTACTTCTTTTCACTCTTTAACCTAATTCATATAAAAACATTGAGGTTAATTATCTCTTTAGAGCTTTGTTTCCTGATGATGATTGCTGCAACCTCTAAAACAAATTATATACCTTTTTATTCTTTTCTCTTATTAGTATGTTTTACAAGGGTAGAGGAAATGATATTTTTCCACTTTCCAATATCTTCTCATTGCATATTGCTCTTCTGTAAAATCTGTTCCCATTTTGAAGCTCTACTTGAGTTTCTTATTATTTCCTCTGGACAAAAATAGTCTTCTGTTTCTCAGGTTTTGTACAACAATAAATCCCCAAATTTTCTATGACCACATATATAGTTGATGCTCAGAAAGATCTATTTATTTCTAAGTGATCAAGACATTTGGTTTAGTGTTGGCTTACCATTGTGACGAGATCATCAATATTGACCACAATAGAAAATAAGCAATCTCTTTTTATTTCCCTTAGACAACACTCTGATGGTTCTCCAAATATCCAATGGGTCTCTGACTTTTTTATTTCTCTATAGATATAACAGAAAGTTTGTTAAGTTACTGAGATTGTAGTAATGTTTATCCTTTTCCTACTATGGTTCCCAGCTACCAAGTTGCCCTCTCCAGAGTTTGTTCTATTTTTCTACAAATAATATCAGCACAATCTATTACAATTTATTTTTACATACAAATAATTTAAAATAACAAAAATGCAATATTTTGTACTTGCCATTATTTTAGTTTTTAAATTAAAAAATTTTAGTATTTAAATTTTTAATTAATGAGCTAATTTTGTTTTTTAAATCATATCTAATGTGGTCAGCATTTATTCCTGTCTCTGTCTCTGTGCTCAGGAGATCATATGTGATGCTGGGAGTGGGTGTCAAACCTGGGTCAGTCATGTTCAAAGCAAGTGCCTTACCCACTCTACTGTCCCTCCTGCCTTATGCGAGTTCTTAATTTTTAAGTTATTTTTCTCTTCTGTTTCTACATTTGATGACTAAAACTTCATGTT
This sequence comes from Suncus etruscus, assembly GCF_024139225.1. NCBI lineage: Eukaryota > Metazoa > Chordata > Mammalia > Eulipotyphla > Soricidae > Suncus > Suncus etruscus. Next base: position 29,900,668 of record NC_064854.1, on the reverse strand, counting down.
TCTGTGTAGCTTACTCTCCTATTCCATTTGCCATATTCCCCAGGCTTTTCTATTTTTATACTTAAAGTTTTAATACCAGCAGAGAGACATTATGGTTTCTTGGGACTATTTACATAACTCTAAATCTTGCTTTTCTTTTCTTTTCTTTTTAGTTTGTTTTTGGGCCACGTTTAGCAATTCTTAGGGTTACTCCTGGCTTGGCACTCAGGTATCACTTGTTGGTGATGGTTAGATAGGACATGATATGCTGGATATGCTATGCTCGAGATAAAACCTGAGTCAGCCATGTGCACAACATATGCATTGTACATCTCTCCTACTTCAGTTGCTTTATTTATTTAATAATATATAATTATATATCTTATAATATTTTATTATTAGTATTGATATAGAACAAGCAGCTTAAAGAACTTTTAAGTCAGTAGTTCTTAATGGAGAAGGGAAGAGTGTTGGTATTGCCAAACAGAGAATATTTGTCAATGCCTAGAGGTGTTTATAAGACATGCTGTTTTGGATTCAACTTAGACACATTTAGATATGTTTTATTTGAACTACTAAAAATATCTTGTTACATAAATATAACATAATCTATTCACTCTTCTACAGAAGGCAGCAGTACATACAGATTTTTCATTGCTAATTTTATTGTCCTAGATCCTACTAACTTTAGGTTGTTACGGAGAGTGGTTAACACACCACCCACCAGATGTTTTTGTGTTACAATTCTTTATTTTACTGCTCATGTAAATATGTTTCTGTGGGATGACCTTTGATGTAATCTTCAGCAGCATTCTCTCCAACAACTCCTTGACATCTATTCCTCATCTTCCTCTCTTCACTAACCATACGCACAGCTGTCTTCACCATAATTCTGCTCACCTTTTGTCTGTACCAATATGTTCTTTGCTGTCCATAGGTCTGCACCATTTGTTCCTCACCATCTTTTGATCTGTGTGCTCACTAACCAAATAGTCTTCTCTATAAAATGATTTATATAAATATATATTATTTATTTCTGTCTCTTAGAAGTTCCTGCTATCTGATTTGTTTTACCCTATACAAACAAGGTTTGGGAAGATGACCAGAGGAATTGTGTATGCCCTGTAAAAATGAGGCTTTGTCATACAACCAATCAGAAGTTTTGATAGCTGGTCCTTTGTTTCTCACTTCCTCTGTAACAGTGTTTTTAAATGTCATTTTATTTTTCACTTGCCTATATTTTAGTATCATGGTTTACAATAGTATTCATATTATTATTGGAGGGTTATTAATACTCTAAATGCATTTTTGTTTGTCATGACTTGAGGAAAGTGGTGCTCTTGGGTGTATAGTTTAAAATTGGTGATTTAATCCATTGTTTTATACACTAAAGACTCTTGGTTTCTATGTATCAGATATACAGTAACTTTGTTCATTTACCATACTGTTTATAATATTTTAGTGTAAATTTTTAGAAATTTAATGTACATAGTGATATCACATGATTCTTTGAATAAATTTATTTCTAATCTTTATTATTTCCTTTCTTTTTCTAATTATATAATTATGTCTCCTTATATAATTTCATGAACATGTACCACCAATATGATAAGAAGTATCAGTGACAAGAGTTTGTATACATTTTAATTATTAATTTATCTGTCAGTGGATATTTAGCATGTCCCTATATCTTGCCAAGTAGGAATCATGTTACAGTGAATGTGGGACTAAGATATATTAGATTTAAAGATTTTGTGGGATTTTGATCCCACTCAAAGTGGGATCAAATGGTAGTGTTTTTTTGGTTTTCTTAGAAAGCTCCATATTTTTTTTCAATGGTTGCACTGATTTTCATTCCCATTAAGATGCATTGGATTCCCCTTTCTCTTCATCCTTGTCAATATTTGTTTTCACTTAACTAGTTTATAATACCTGTTTGATAGAGATGAGACTATATTTTTATTTTCAGTATATTTATTAATATAATGTCTTTCTTAGTATAGTATATTTTCTCAAACACATAAATGTGTTTTTTATATATATATAGAAGTTGTTGCTTGAGGCCTTGTTGCACTAGACTTGACAGTGCCACCATTCATCATGGCTTGGGTTTACTACTGTAGCCTAGATTAGTCAAGGATGGAACTTATGTATTTTTATGTAATTTTCTGTGATTTTTAGAATGATTTCGGGGAGGAGAGGGAGAAATTAAAAAGGTGAAATTTAGTATATTTTCACAATTAAAATAATATCAAAATTAATTTAATTAAAATTAATAATAAGTTAGAAGCAATCTAAAAACTCAGTAAGTTTAAGTAAGTTTAATTTAATTGAAATCATACATTGGCCAATAATATAGATCTTATAAATCTCAAATAGAACTAAAGCAACTTCTTCAGTGATCATAACACATAACACATATTTTATAGAAAATATCATTAAGGCTTACCATGGAAAGTATTTTCTTAGCTAGGACTCCTTGCAGGACTTTAGTCTCTTCCAGTAAGGAAGTTTAAAAGATTTATAGCAGAAAATAAACTGAACTGGAGAAAAAAATTTTGCAGCTCCTTACATCTCTCTGTGGTGTTAATCCTAAAAAGAAGGAAATAGAAATTTTGAAGACAATTGAGAGAGAAGTGAACATTTCTTATTAATTGTCTGGAATGGGTTACAAAAGTGGCAACAGAGGCTGGAATGATAGCTCAGTGGTAGGATGTTTGCCTTGCACATGGCCGAGACAGGATGAACCCTGGTTTGATTCCCAGCATCCCATATGATCCTGAAACTTGCCAGGAGCAATTTCTGAGCAAAGGAGTAACCACTACCTGCAGCTGGATGTGACAAAAAATGAAAAGTAACATCAGTGATCCCAAATGAAGAAAACATAGATGACCCCTAACTTACTTTTTTTAAAAAAAAAATTTTACAGTAATATAAAAATGATGTATCTTTAGTAAAAACTACTTTAAAATTTGCCCTATTATTAACCTAGAATAGTAGTACTACATACTTTCATTATACTGGCAGTGATTGCAATCCATACCTCCCAGTCATCTATCTACTTTCCCACAGGGATTATTTTTTTATTATGACAAGTTTTTTTATTTAAACACTGTGGTTACAGAAATGTTATAGTTGTGCTTCAGCACAGAATGTACACCACCCTTTACCAGTGCAACTTTTCCAGCACCAATTTCCCCATTCCTCCTCCCATCCTACTCTCTATTTTTCCACTCCCCCCATTCACTGTCCATGGAAAGCATTTTGCTTCTCTCTCTTTCCCTTTCTCTCTCTTTCCTTTCTGACACTAGGGATTTAAATCCCTAGTGAAAGACTAAGATTGAGAAAAATCAATCATTGTTGATGTTTTGGTGCTCCAAGTAAATACTAAGAAAGGAAAAACAACAATTATTGTAGGGGGTCGCTATATTCTGTTTTTGGTTTTTGCTACATGTTGTAGTGCTCAGGACTTACTACTGGATCTTAATTCAGGAATCTCTCCTAAAAGGTTCAGGGAGACATATAGAATGCCTAATATTGAACCCTGGTCAGCTGCATGCAAAGCATTGCTTCCTGCCCACTGTTCTATCACTATGGAATCAGACTGTAATCATTTTAATTTAATCACCCATGGTTAGTTCTGTTTTAAGTTGCTAAATTTTGTTATACTTTTCAATCAAACTAGTTATTTTCTTTATTCCTTCACCCATTTGCTCAACAATTTCATGCTAGATTATTATCTAGTATGATATATTTTTATTAATGAATAGAACATAGGAGAATTCTCATAGTAATAGCCTAAGTAAATGTTAACAAAAATGTTAGCTACATATGTATATGTATGTATAAAAGTAAACAATACTTTGGATTCTGTGTGTCAACTGTATTCATTAGAATAAGAAATTACTGCATGGGAGGCATGGATATGATAAATCAGAGTTGTATTAACAAAAAACAAATCATACATCTAAAAGGCTAAAGAGGGTCATCCATCATCCATGTAAGTATAAGAGTGACATTATTCATTTATTAGCAAATTAATTATATGTCACATTCAAGAAAAGCAAATATTTTCTTATTTTCCCAGAGATTGGGCTTCCATCAGTGCTTCCATCAGTGCTTTGGAACTGTAAAATTATTCATGAGATCAAAATGCTCGAATTCTCTGGAAACCAATTCAAATATCCCAGACTGTTGGCAAAGTGATAGAAAACATTTACTTGCTCAAATGTCTATATATCAACACCAGCTAGCAATGGCAGAATATAAAATAAAGTTGATGGATATGTTAATTTCAGTTTCAGCTTTCTTTTTAAAAAAAATTTAAAAAAACATTTGTAATATACCATTGTCATGAAAGTTCTTTGTTGAGAAGAAGGATGGAATGACGTACAGTAACAGGAATAATTATTCAAAGTATTTAAGTACCACTTAAGTATTTTTAAGAAGTATTATTATTATAATATATTATTATACAAGCATTGTATTATTAGGTATCCTTAAGAAGAATAAATGTTTAAGGTCTTTCTCGTATAAATTAAATAAATTTGAGTTTCATGAAAGTGTGTGTATTTTGGAGGTCACTTAACCATGCCACTGAACAATGATCTGATCTCTTGAAGTCAAACTGTCTTCTACTTAAATAGCACACATTTCTCTGAAAATAAAAACTTCCTATGCACATTTCCTCTTTGTCCTATCATTTATTTGTAAATTTTTCATAGATATTTACTGAGGAACTGTTATGAGGTAGGAACTGCACTGTGAGTGCAAACACTCTATCTTTATTGCTCAGCAGGTGAATGTCTTAATTCTGACTTATGAAACCATCTTTTAGAAACTCAGGGAAACAATTAAAAGTTTTAAATGCCTTCTTCCACCTTAAATATGCTTGTTATTACAAAGGATCTAAATTCTAGAGGAGAAATTACTTGTAATCAAAGAGAATCAGGATTGATCTCTAAACATTCCTTTATGAATTAGGCATGTAAATTCAGACAGGCCAGCTAAACACACTTTCTCAGTTTCCTCCTCTCAGATTGGGATGCTACAATTACTGTACATACTTTATAAAGTGTTCCTTCTTTGTGGTGCCATGGGGTCCTAACCTATGTTCAGAAGACCAGGGGACCCACCAACCATTTTCATCCAACTAGACCCATAGTTCTGAGGATGTAGTGCCCATGATTACCCGGCTCACCAACAGGTGCTGGAGGTCTACTGGGCTACCTCAGGCAGTGTGTAAAGGACCACGTGTTGTTGGGAATTGAACACAGATCAAACCAAACTAGTGAAGCAGGCAGATAGACAGTGGGGGAATGGGGTAGGTTGCAGGGATGGGAGTACGGGTCCCTGGCAATGAGTTTCTGAGACACAAATTACATTTAAAGAAATTATTCTGTCATGAGTCCTAAAGCAGCTAAAAGCAGTAGCGCACTTTGTGGATGTGGAGACTGAAGTCTGATAAGACACTAGCTGGTACCTGCACAGCAGAGAAGACTGGACCCCACAAAGAGAGGCTCCAGCAAGTACAAAGGGTTGTGAAAAGGACATGAAGTTCCTTCTCATCACCACCAAAAGTTCCTGCCTCTTCTCCTTGGCAGTGCCATAGTAATGGACTTTTATCTAGTAGAAAGTTCCACGTGGAAGCATCTTGGGAGAAAACCTATAAAACTAACTTTGCAAAGGTAAGCAGCATGTCTTCTAATTCTGGAGCATGGTCCAGATTTCTCTGTCAGTCTGTCTGTTCCCTAACTTGCTATTTGAAGAAATACACTATTAATATTCTCAGGATTCCAGTTAAAAATAAAGAGGCTTAAATTAGATGGCATCTAATTTTCTGAGTTCTAGTCCATCAAATGCTCCTTTGGCATCCCAAAGACAAGGGTATTTTAATGCATATCAAATTGGCCCAACTACTCAGTTTTTTAAAAAAGCGTATCTTTTTTGTGGTGTCATGGGGCCCTAATCTCTGTTCAGAAGGCCAGAGGACCCCACCAACCATTTTTATCCAACTAGACCCATGGTTCTGAGGCTGTAGTGCCCATGATTACCCGGTTGAATTACTTGAATTGAATGTCATAAAATTGATTTAAGTTAAATTTCTTGCCATAAAATCTTCCCATAATCTCTGCTTTGTCCAGAACCTCAGCATTGTTTTCCTCACTCTTTCAAAATCACTGATTATGTACATGTATAGCTCGTTGGAAGTGAAAACTCCATTATTTTCAAGAACTAACAAAAGAAAATGAATTTCAATTGAAACCAAAGGCATTTAAGTGAAATCTCTGATCGATTCTAAAAATTTTTTATTTTCATTTAATGCTTTTGAAACCTCATAGTGAAGAGCAAAAACGGGTAAGCAAACTGGCTTGTCTTTTGCTTTTAAGAAGACAAACAGGTATGTTATCTTTCCCTGTCCCTGCTTAAAATATTCACCTTCAACCTGTCCTGTCTCTCTTCCTCTTAATCATATGAAAAAGTTCACAAACTTGGGTACAAGAAGAGATTTTGAGTCTTCTGTGGAAACTAAATGAATAAAAATGCTTTCCTTTGGCTGGTAGCGCACCTGCTCTCTGCCCAGGTACACACATTCTAGACATTGCTGCAGTGCAGGAAAGGATCATCTCAGCACCAATGAGCCCTGGAACAAAGGGCTGAATCAAAAATACCTTATAAAAATTGTAGGAGTAAGAAATGGCTGACTGTGGGTACTGCCAGGTGAAGTGCTGATTGCTTCACCTGCGAAGTCTCCGCCCTGCTGTGCTTCTTCTGAGAAAGCAGAGGACCTAAAGAGAACCCTGTCCTGTGCTACTCTGTCTTTCCTGAATCCTTCAAGCTCTCCTCAGAGCCCTGGGAAGTGAACTCTCAAAAAACTGCATTCTGAAGCTACCCAGAGAGCAAGTGAGTGAGTAAGAAATGGCCGACTGTGGGGACTGCCAGGTGAAGTGCTGATTGGTTCACCTGCAGAGTCTCCGCCCTGCTGTGCTTCTTCTGAGGAAACTGAGGACCTCAAGGGAGCCCTGTCCTATGCTTCTCTGTCTTTCCTGAATTCTTGAAGCTCTCCTCAGAGCCCTGGGAAGCAAACCCCCAAAAAACTGCATTCTGAAGCTACCCAGCGAGCGAGTGAGTGAGTAAGATATGGCTGACTTTACAAGCCCAGAAAGGGGAAGCCACTGAACTCTACTGGAACTCAGATGCCAGCATCACTATCTGCCTGCCTTCTGTGCTGTGCACCATTTTCGGCCTAATTTCATCCTGAGTGTGGCTCATCTGCAGATGGCTTGCCTTCCCTGGAGCCTTCCCTGGAGGTGAGCTTACACACCAAGAAAGGGGAAGCCACTGAACTCTGCTGGAACTCAGATGCCAGCACCCCTATCTGCCTGTCTTCAGTGCTGTGCTCCATTTTCGGCCTGATTTTATCCTGTGTGTGGCTCATCTGCAGATGGCTCCCATTCCCTGGAGGTGAGTTTACAAGCTTAGAAAGGATGGAGCCAGAGGAACACAGATGCTCCGCTTCACTTCTCAACTGTACACATCATTTACCCAACGAATACATCCACAACACATAGAAAAACCCACAATACAAGCATGACAATGGGGAAACAATGCAGGCCAGTGCCAGACATAGAGAATGATGATGGCAACTCTGATGACTTGAACATGACCAACCAACTAGTCAGTCTCTCAGATAAGGAGTTTAGAGTCTCAATATGGAAGATGTTCAAAGAACTCAAAGAAAGTATAGAAGAGAACACTAATAAGAATCAATATGAAGATATGAAGATAGAAATCAGAAAACTCCAAACTGAAATTACAGGTCAAATAACAGGTCTGAAAAACTCAGTAGATGAATTAAAGAAAAACATGGTTGAGCTTTCCCACGGGTTAACAGCAGCTGAGGATAGAATTAGTACACTGGAAGATGAGATGAGTAACAATTCCATTCAGTAGAACAAATTGGGGGGGAAAAGTCTTAAAGCAAATGATCAAACAATGGAAAAATTACTCAAAGAATGGGAACAGATGAAAATAGAAGTCTATGATAAGCTCAACAGAAACAACTTAAGAATCATTGGAGTCCCAGAGACCCAGGAAGAAAATCTCCAGGAAGAATCAATGGTCAAGAACATCATTAAAGAGAAACTACCAGAGCTAATGAATACATGCAATCAAATCCTGCATGCCTGAAGAGTACCAACTAAAAGAGACCCCAGAAAAAACACCCCAAGACACATCCTAGTCACAATGACAAATCCCACAAATAGAGACAGAATTCTGAAAGCAGTAAGATCGAAAACAGAAATTACATACAAGGGAACACCCTTGAGATTTACTGCAGGCCAGTCACTGGAAACACTCAAGGCCAGAAGGCAGTGGTGGAATATAGTGATAAAACTCAATGAAATAAATGCTTCGCCTAGAATACTGCACCCAGCAAAACTCACTTTTAGATTTGAAGGAACAATACATGGTTTCACAGACAAACAACAGCTCAGAAACTTTACAGACTCAAAACCATTCTTAAAAGAAAAACTGGACAGCCTACTTTAAGACAAGACTGACCAACAGACACACCAAACTTCAATATAAAGATGGCACTAACTCCCAGGACAATTATTTTTCTCAATGTCAATGGACTAAATGCCCAGTTAAAAGACACAGAGTGGCTAAATGAATCAAAAAACTCAATCCAACCTTCTGTTGCCTACAAGAAACACACCTGAATAGTAAGAACAAACATAGACACAAAATAAAAGCCTCAAAGAAAATCATCCAAGCAAACAACACCCATAAAAAAAGCTGGAGTGGCCATACTAATATTAGATGATGCAAACTTTATACCTAGAAAAGTTGTAAGGAACAAAGATGGACATTTTGTATTAATCAAGGGATAGGTACAGCAGGAAGAAATCACTCTCCTAAACATATATGCACCAAATAAGGGGCCAGCAAAATATTTAATAAAATTGTTGACAAATCTGAAAAATAATATCAATAACAACATAATAATTGTGGGAGACCTCAACACGGCATTGTCAACACTTGACAGGTCAACCAGACTGAAACCCAACAAGAATATACTAGACCTGAAAAGAGAAATGGAAGAAAGAGGCCTAGTAGATATATACAGGACACTCCACTCCCAGAAGCCCAGATATACATTCTTTTCTAATATACATGGGAAAATCTCCAGAATAGACTACATGCTAGCACATAAAACATACCTCCATAATATCAAGAGGATAGAAATTTTGCAGGCTACCTTTGCTGACCACAAGGCCCTGAAATTATATGTGAACCACAAAGGGACACAGAAGAAAAACTTTAATACCTGGAGGTTAAACAGCCTAATACTGAATAACCAGTGGGTCTGAGAGGAAATCAAAACCTTCCTAGAAACAAATGACAATGGAGACACAAACTATCAGAACCTATGGGACACAGCAAAAGCGATATTGAGAGGAAAATTTATAGCTTTGCAAGCACACATCAGGAATGAAGGGGCATACCTGAATAATTTAATGACGCAGCTCATAGAATTAGAAAGTACTCATCAAAAGGACCCAAAAATAGGGAGACAGAAGGAAATAACAAAGCTGAGAGCAGAAATCAATGAAGTGGAAACCCGAAAAACAATCCAAAAGATCAACGAAAGCAGAAGTTGGTTCTTTGAAAAAATAAACAAGATTGATAGACCACTGGCAAAATTAACAAAGAAAAAGAGAGAGAAACTTGATAACTCATATTAGAAATGAAAAAGAAGAGATCACTACTAATATGGTAGAGATCCAAAGGGTAATCAGAAACTACTTTGAGAAACACTATGCCAATAAAAATGAAAACCTGGAAGAAATGGATAAATTTTTGGACTCTTATAATCTTTCATGATTGAATGAAGAAGATGTAGCATATCTAAACACCCCCATCACTATTGAGGAAATTAAGACAGTAATCAAATGTCTGCCCAAAAACAAAAGTCAAGGCCCAGATGGATTTACTAATGAATTCTTTCAAACCTTTCAAGAGGAAATTCTACCAATCCTGGCAAGACTCTTTCACAAAATCAAAAAAATAGGAACACTTCCAAATAATTTTTAGGAAACCAACATCCCCTTGATACCTAAACCAGACAGAGATGCTACCAAAAAAGAAAATTACAGATCAATATCGCTAATGAATACAGATGCAAAGATCCTCAACAAAATCCTGGAAAATAGGATTCAATGCCTCATTAAGAAAATCATCCACTATGATCAAGTAGGTTTCATCCCAGGAATGCAAGGTTGGTTTAACATCCATAAATCTACATAATACACAACATCAACAACAAGAAAAATAGAAATCACATGATCAAAACAATAGACACAGAGAAAGCATTTGATAAGGTCCAATGCCCATTCTTGATCAAAACTCTCAGCAAGATGGAAATGGAAGGAACCTTTCTCAATATAGTGAAGGCCATCTACCACAAGCCAGAGGCAAATATTGTCCTCAATGGAGAAAAACTGAAAGCCTTTCCTCTAAATTCTGGCACAAGACAAGGCTGTCCTCTCTCACCACTCCTATTCAACATAGCACTGGAGTTCTTGCTATAGCGATTAGGCAAGAAAAAGTTATCAAGAGAATCCAGATAGGAAAGGAAGAAGTCAAGCTCTCGCTGTTTGCAGATGACATGATACTCTACTTAGAAAACCCTTAAGTCTCTACAAAAAGGCTTCTAGAAACAATAGACTCATATAGCAAGGTGGCAGGCTACAAAATTAACACACAAAAATCAATGGCCTTTCTATACACCAATAGTGATAAGGAGGAAATGTACATTAAGAAAACAACCCCATTCACAATAGTGCCACACAAACTCAAATATCTTGGAATCAACTTGACTAAAAATGTGAAGAACCTATACAAAGAAAACTATAAAACTCTGCTCCAAGAAATAAGAGAGGATATGCGAAAATGGAAGCACATACCCTGCTGATGGATTGGCAGGATTAGCAATCATTAAAATGGCAATACTCCCCAAAGCATTGTACAGATTTAATGCGATACCTCTAAAGATACCCATGACATTCTTTAAAGAAGTGGATCAGGTACTTTTGAAATTCATTTGCAACAATAAACACCCTAGAATAGCTAAAGCAATTATTGGGAAAAAATATGGGAGGAATTACTTTCCCCAACTTTAAACTGTACTACAAAGCAATAGTTATCAAAAAAGCATGGTATTGTAATAAAGACTGGCCCTCAGATAATTGGAATAGGCTTGAATACTCAGAGAATGTTCCCCAGACATTCAATCATCTAATTTTTGATAAAGTAGCAAGAAATCCTAAATGGAGCAAAGAAAGCCTCTTCAACAAGTGCAACTGGCTAGCCACTTGCAAAAAATTGAACTTAGACTCCCAGCTAACATCATATACGAAGGTAAAATCCAAATGGTTGAAAGACCTCGATATCAGACCCAAAACCCTAAGATATATAGAACAACACGTAGGTAAAACACTCCAGAGTTCAAAGAGGAAACTGCACCCTCCAAGCAAGTGAAAGCAGAGATTAACAAATGGGAATATATTAAACTGTGAAACTTCTGCACCTCAAAAGAAATAGCGCCCAGGATACAAGAGCCTCCCACTGAGTGGGAGAAACTATTCACCCAATACCCATCAAATAAGGGGCTAATCTCCAAATTATATAAGACACTGACAGAACTTTACAAGAAAAAAAAATCCAATCCCATCAAAAAATGGGGAGAAGAAATGGACAGACACTTTGATAAAGAAGAAATACAAATGGCCAAAAGACACATGAAAAAATGCTCCACATCACTAATCATCAGAGAGATGCAAATCAAAACAACTATGAGGTACCACCTCACACCCCAGAAATTGGCACACATCACAAAGAATGAGAACAAGCAGTGTTGGCAGGGATGTGGAGAGAAAGGAACTCTTATCCACTGCTGGTGGGTATGCCGTCTAGTTCAACCTTTATGGAAAGCAATATGGAGATTCCTCCAAAAACTGGAAATTGAGCTCCCATTGACCCAGCTATACCACTCCTAGGAATATACCCTTGGAACACAAAAATACAATTCAGAAATTCCTTCCTTACACCTATATTTATTGCAGCACTATTTACCATAGCAAGACTCTGGAAACAGCCAAGATACCCTTCAACATATGATGGCTATCGAAACTGTGGTACATATGCACCATGGAATATTATGCAGCCGTCAGGAGAGTTGAAGTCATAAAATTTTCCTATACATGGATGTACATGGAATCTCTTATGCTGAGTGAAATAAGTCAGAGAGAGAGAAAGATGCAGAATGGTCTCACTCATCTATGGGTTTTAAGAAAAATGAAAGACGTTCTTGCAATAATAACTTTCAGATACAAAAGAGAAAAGAGCTGGAAGTTACAGATCACCTCATGAAGCTCACCACAAACAGGGATGAGTCTAGTTAGAGAAATAACTAAGTTTCGAACTATCCTAATAATGAGAATGTACGAGGGAAATAGAAAGCCTGTCTAGAGTATGGGCGGGTTGGGAGGAGGGAAATTTGGGGCATTGGTGATGAGAATGTTGCACTGGTGATGGGTGGTGTTCTTTACATGACTAAAACCCAAACACAATCATGTATATAATAAATTTGTTTAAATAAAAAAATTTTTAGAGTATAGTACTACAGTTAATGCATACCTCAGGGGGATATTTCAACACAGAGCCAGGAATAAACACTGAGGTGTGTGTGACTTATAACCCCAAAACCTCTCCCTTCCCTGGAACAATCTTTAGTCTGATGCTGAAAAGTCAAGTTCTTCCCTTCTTCTTTTCATTCAAAGAAACACTGGAATCATTAATGAAGAAAAGGGGGAGATAGAAATTGGAGAACAGGAATGGATGACATTGAAGGAAAAGCTTCAATGGGGGTTGGAATTTGGGACAAACCAGGATGTGCATGGGGCTGCACCTCTGCAGGTTCTTCAATACTGGGTTTCAGAGCACCAAAGATGGCACTGAGGATCAGGTGGAAGTAGGCCACCGAAGATCTTTCTGGCCCAGGGAATGGTTTATTATTATTATTATTATTATTATTATTATTATTATTATTATTATTATTATTATTATCATCATCATCATCATCATCATCATCATCATCATTTTTGGGGGCCACACCCGGTGACGCTCAGGGTTATTACTGGCTCTGCACTCAGAAATTGCTCCAGACTTGCGGGACCATATGGGACGCTGGGAATAAAAAGGGGATTTGTCCTGGGTCAGCCATGCGCAGGGCAAACCCCTTACCGCTGGCTGTGCTATCGCTCTGGCCCCTGATTATTTTTAATTGTTGTTTTTGTTTTGTTTTGGGACCATATCCTGAAGCTTACTCTTAGCATTCCACTCAGAAATTACTCCTGGCAGACTCCAGTGACCAAGAGAATTGAATCTAGGTTGGCTGTGTGCAAGGCAAATGCCCCGCCAACCCACTATATTTTGGCTCCCAGCTCTGGGGCGATTGCTTCAAATGAACTTTAAAACCGAAGGACAGAGCTTGGTCCCCTCCAAAGCCCTCTCTCCTTGCATTGTTTTCAAGATTGCTGCCATTCTTTGTTAACTGGAGCTCCCAATTGGAGCTTCCTTTTGGGGGTGTGGTTCAGAGCTTGACACAAGCAGCAAACACTTGATGCACTATCTACCCCTACCTGCATCTGTCTAGTTATATGGTGCTTCTACAGAGATCTGGCTTCTTGAGCACCAGGCATGTGAGGAGGTGAGGAGGGAGCTTGCTGCTTCATTGGAAAGATTGGAAAACTGCTTATGATTCTAAATCACAGATCTAATGCTGTTTCTGATTTATTACTTTTGTTTCTTTCCATTTGTGGCCACATCCAGCAGTGCTTAGGGATCACTCTTGCTTCTCCATTCAGGGATCACTCCTGGAGGTGCTCAAAGATCTATATGCGGTGTTGGGGATTGAACCAAGAGTTGCTACTGTCATGGCTGCATACAAGGTAAATGCCTTAACTCCTGTGCTATCTCTGATTCCTGTCCCTTTTTTTAAAACACTAAAGTGGAGTTGGAGACATATTTCAAGTCAGTAGTACATAACTTTCATGTGCAAGAACCTAATTGGATTTCCAGTACTGCATGACCTCAAGCACATGCTTGTAATTGTCTTGGTGACCCCAGAACCCTAAACTAGGCCTAGCAAGCAACACTGCATCATTAGGCTGGCCTATAATCCTAGTAGCTCCCAGTATCCACTGATTTGGGAACTTGCCCAAATAAAATAAAATAAAATAAAATAATAAAATAAAATAGTAAAATAATAAAATAAAATGAAATAAATAAAATAAAATAACCCAAGTTCCTCTACTCCCTACCTTATCCATTCCATTACTCTGCACCCACATGTGGCCCTTGGTACTGCAAGGGGGTCACCTGCTCTGGGTTTCTTGGAGAGTGGAGTCCCAGGGCAGGGTAAGACCAAAACAAACCAATACATCCCAGGAGAGAGCAAATAAAATGGAAGAGGGAGGAGAGAGGTAGAAGTGCTTTTGCTCTTTCATGTTCCTGCTCAGGTGCACTTCCTAACTGGGGTTCCGGCTGAGCAGGGATCTGATGCAGAACATTTTGGAAAGATGGCAGATCCGAGCCTGCCATATAGGATGCCTTCTAAGTGGAGGAGAGAGAAGCCAGATTGTGAGGTGATCCCAGGAGGCAAAGGAGAAAGTGAGAGAGAAGTTCAAGAGAGGTGAAAGGACCCTGGAAATAAAAATTCCTGGGCGGGCTCTCTCATGAGGACTCTGGATTTTGCTTAGAAGGAGAGGAAAAACTACAGCAGACCAAAAGTAAGGAGTCAAGTTTCCCAGGTTGAATTTGCTCTGGTTACAGTTTATGCCAAAAGGGGGCAAGGCAAGAGGTTTAGAGCCCTAGGGAAGGGAAGGTGGCTGTCATTATTCTGACTGACATATTTTTGCCACAGTCCCGGGATCTTCAGTTTTTGGAAGTCATGTTGTCTTTCTATGGCTTCCCAGTGCATAGCCATGCATAGATATTGTTGAATAAGTAAATGTATCATTTCTGTTTATTTACCTGAGATGCCCATGCTGCCTTAGCCAGCCTTTAAATGCAGATCATTACACACACACACACACACACACACACACACACACACACACACACACACACACACCCCTTAGTTGCATAATTAGAACTGTCTTGATAGACTGAAGAAATGAATCTTCTAAAATCTTGATTGGGGTGGTTATAATGTGTAGTTTAGGTTGCTCATGGCACTGCAAAAAAGGACCAGGAACATATATAGTATCTGTTTGAATCCAAAGTGAGGTGCCTGGGGTCCTTCTAGGCAGCTTTCCTGGCCCCTCTGCCTGTTCTGTCAGATGGTTTCTTTGCAAATAGCCCTGGCTCAGACTGAGTCAGTTAAGTTCAGGGATGTGGTGAGAAGGCCACAAACACTCAAACTCCAGAGCCCCCAGGAATAAGATAGTTATATAATCATTAAAAGTAAAAATGTAGACTAGAGAAAAAAATAAAGGTGTTTTGCTTGTTTTTAGTGAAGCACTGGAATTGAAGTAGATGGATATATTTTCCCCATTATTCTTTGACTCTTTCAGGCCTCTGTTTGGATGTGTATTTAGTTCTCTGCTAATTAAAATTGAAAATATCGGGCAGGGAAGCTGGAAAGAGCACAGAGGGTTAACCACTTGCCTCACTTGCAGACAACCTGGGTTTGATCCCCACCCCCTGATATCCTGAGCCCCACCACAGGTGATCCCTGAGAATAGAGTCAGAAATAAACCCTAAGCACCTGGCTAGATGTGCCTCCCATCCCTCCATCCCATCCCACTCCACCCCACCCCCCAAAAAAAACAAGCACAAAGGAAAGTATGTTTCTGGAATAGCCCACTTAGATCCTCAAGCTCTATCTTCCCTGAGATAAAAGACTCCACATCAGCTACACCAGGGCTTCAAAGCTGCCTGTTCGTTCAGTGCATCCCCTGGGATTGGGAGGGGGGAGTAAGGGTCTCTCCGGTGGTGTTTGAGAACCTGCATTTTCATTAGCTTTGACTCATGCATGTAACATCCAGAGGCTTTCTAAAGAGGAATGTCTTCACAAGGTTATATTTTGGGGTAAGGAGTAGAAGAGAGAAGGTTTTACATGGTCCCTGAGCATCATTGTGGAGGCCCAGATAATCCATGGCACTAGGACAGCATCAGCTCCTGGGACCCTTCTTTGGATCATCTGCTCAAGAACAGCTAGGTGAGATCCTAGAACTTCCTGAGCACAAATAGGAGGTTCAACAACTATACACACACACACACACACACACACACACATACACACACACACACACACCACCACCACCACCACCAACAACAACAACAACAACACCAACAACAACAAATTGTATTTTCTTAATTTTATTTCTGCTCTAATGTCCGCTGTTCATGAGAAAAATGAAGGCCCAGTGCAGGTGGCAGCTCAGAAATGGATGAGCTCAAGGCGATCAATATCTGAAGTGGGATCCTCCTGCTCCCGTAATTGCCGTTTGAATAGGCAACAGCCCTTTGTTCCAGAAAGTATTCCTGTTTCACAAAGACACCCAAATATGTGCAGCCTGACTTTGCTGCAGCACTTGGGATCAGATGATTTTATTTTACTTCAGGTCTGCCTGATGTTTTTGAAAAGGATGCAGAAATCTATACAGTCAAAGAGCCCCTGAGACACGTGGCTGGGATAAGGTGAACTGGAAGAGGAAGGGTACAGTGCAGGCAGGCAATAGCTCTTGAAGCAATCCAGTGCTATTCAACTATTTCTTTCCAAAACAGGCAGATGTCAGAAATTATACTGCTAAGGTTCCCTGTTTGTCTCTCCCCACGTCCACCCCCCTCCCCAAAATTGGCCCTGCTCTTCAGATGCAAGGAGAAGCAACAGGAATAATTTTAGGGCCGCTCCCAGCCTCTCCGTTGCAGAGACCCAACCAAAACAAGGAACCAAGTTTGTTCTTAGAAAAGGAATGGAATATCATGCAGCCGTCAGGAGAGATGAAGTCATGAAATTTTCCTATACATGGATGTACATGGAATCTATCATGCTGAGTGAAATAAGTCAGAGGGAGAGAGAGACACGCAGAATAGTCTCACACATCTATGGGTTTTAAGAAAAATAAAAGTCATTTTTGTAACAATCCTCAGAGACAATGAGAGGAGGGCTGGAACACCAGCTCACTCCATGAAGCTCACCACAAAGAGTGGTGAGTACAGCTATAGAAATAACTACACAGAGAACTACCATAATCAAGTGAATGAATGAGGGAACTGGAAAGCCTGTCTGTAGTACAGGTGGGGGTGGGGTGGGATGGAGGGAGATTTGGGACATTGGTGGCGGGAATGTTGCACTGGTAAAGGGGGTGTTCTTTACATGACTGAAACCTAATCACAATCATTTATATAATCAAGATGTTCAAATAAAGAAGAAAAAAACACACACAAAAAAAGAAAAGGAAATAATAATAACACTACAACTCCCCTCCACTCCATTCCAACAAAAAGGAGGCACTCTCTCACACACACACTGTAGGAATTTACATGGGTCATATTTATAAGACTTTAGAATTTAATCCACAGATTAGAGATTTCCTCTCATTTACAATTGTTTTTAGTTTTGAGGCACTGGGGGGACTCTGCACCCTTCTGGGCTTTCTCAGGCTGGATGTGCAAAGACAGTAACATCAGCTGAATTTGAAGGGGGAAACATCTATGTGGAGAATTTGGGGTTACTGGCCATAAATTATAAAGTAAAGGGGAATAGATAGTGGCTCATATGGGACATTCAGAAGTGAAGGGGACCCAGGCATGGGGGAAGGGAAGAGGGGCCCCAAATGAAGAGGAAGGAGATGATTTCATAGAAGCAAACTTTTGCCAGGTGTTTGCTTACCTATAGTCTGGCTCTCTAAGAAAACACTCATTTCTGGAGGGGACCCTAGATCTTTGTTATGTTTTGGGGACATACCAGGATAGTGCTCAGGGGCTATTGGGCACTTGCTGATAGGTTACTTCTTGCTACCCTGGAAACATACCCTCAGAAATTAACCCATATTTCCATGTATTCCAGTCACTGAGCACTCTTTGGGCCCCCCCAAAATATGCATTTTTAAAATTAGTTTCTGAGCCACAATAGCGGTGCTCAGGCTTACTCCTGACTTAAAGATCATTCCTGGTAGGGCTTGGGGGAACCGTGCACAATGCCAGGAATTGAATCTGGGTGGACCATATACTAAGAAAGCAACCTACTCACTGTACTGTCTTTCCAGCCTGAAATATTCATTCTTTAAGGTTATCGGAATAATTGTCTCCTGAATTCTACATTTTAAGGGGACACGTATTGGAAAAAGCCTAATTTGGATCTTGGGGAAAGACTACCGGTCATTTTATATAGATTCCCAGAGTTCCAGGCCAGTTGCAAACAAAGTAGTATTTTTAACTGTTTCTGATTTCAAGCATTCAGAAGATACTTGCGGCTCTTCCGACACAGCTTTGGCAGGGAGACGGAGCTTCCTTCTCAGCAGCCAGCTGCTGTCTATTTTTCACGGACTGTTTGTCAGGATCTGTTCTGTGATAGACACAGCCTCACAATATCTGGTGCCAAAACTTGATTTGAAACCAAATGGAAAAGAACCAAACAGGTGGTAAATATCCAGGTGTTCCTGGAATTACAGTGTTATCGCCCTGTTATCATCCAAGAGTAGGAAACTCGAGAGCAACTGACAAGTTGCTCATAAAAAGGTCAGAGGCTACAACAGAAAACTAGAGGAATGACTTATTCAAATGAATCCTATCCTAGAGGCCTAGAGATAATACAGGAGATAGGACACTTGCCTTGCACATGACTAACTTGGGGCCAATCCCCTGCATCCCATATAGTTTCTGGAGTCTCTCTCAAAGTGATCTTCGAGTACAGAACCAGGAGTAAGCAATGAGCATAGCTGGGTGTGGCCCCAAAACAACCCCCCCAAATGTAATTCAATCTTAATGATTTAAATAGACTTTTAAAAATTACCCGCAGAAGGTCTAAAGAGCATGTGGGGATAGACTAGTATAACTTTTATTGGTAGTTTAAATGGTTTAATTAGTATAAATCTTCCTCTAAGATAAAGAGCATGGAAGGCTAAACAGATGGCTGCCAAGTAGCTTCAGTGTTAGCCATGCACAGAGAAAGCTGGCTTGCTTAATTAATCCAATTGTTTGTTACCTCTATATAATAACTAACAGTGATAACTGATTCAGAGTTTTTTTTCTGAAAATAGTTCATTCATACACTGGTGCTTTCTGGCACTGATGTGCATTGTTATCACACAGTCTCTTACACACAAATAGAAGCATCCTTAAATGTACAGGCATCAAGTGTCCAGATCCACAAAAATCAGTGAAGGCTTCATTTAAAATACAATATTAGAAATGCATATCGATCAATTCAAGCTGAAAAAACTACAACCTTTTCCATATGGTCAAAACATTTGTACTAACATTCATTAAATGAAATTGTAAAGACATGGCAAGCCTTGAAGTCTGAACTTGGCCTTGAACTCTCTGGCTTTTCTTCCTCCGGGCCAAGTGACCTGATTATCAGTTTTTTAGTTTCCTGTGAAAGAGAAAGATTCTGGGAATATTGGAAAGGAAGAAGAGGGATGCATTGAGGGAGAGAGGGGAGGGGTATAGGGAGGGGTGGAAAGAGGAGGAACAATAGACCTGATCAGAGAACGGAAATAGCCAAAAGAGGAAGGTAAGGGTTTTCTAATCATAGCTATAATCAAAATGGTTCATGGAGGTTGGAAATGATGACAGGGAGAAGTTAAAAACATGAGGTTAAAGAGTAAGAAGATATCTGTTCAGGATAGTCATTTTCCGGATATTAATAATGAAATAACTTCTTAAAGAACAGAGGGGAAAGATTAAATGAGATACAGACTTACATGGTATTATCTTCAGGTAAGGGCATAAATTAGTGGAAAGTGATGACATTTCTAATCCCAGTTCTGGCATAGTCAAAATAAATAAATAAATAATAAATAAATTAGATAGACATAAATTAATATTTATTTGCTATTTATTAAATAAATTAATATTCATTTGCTATTTATTAAATACATTAATGTTTATTTATTAAATAAATTAAATATGATGTTAGGCATAATAAAAGTTAATAAAATAGAAAATAATGGCAACACCATCTGCATGTAAATGAGGATTCATGATCCATGATCATAATCATGGATCAATGATCCATGAAACATTATCAGAGGTAAAAATAATATAGGCAAACAAGGGTAAATTTTAAAAAAGCACATTTGGAAATAGTTTAAGAAAATAAATCAAAAGAAAAAATAAACTGATCATGGTTATATTATTTTAGATAAAAACTACATTTTAGAGGGCTGGAGTGATAGCATAGCTATAGGGTGTTTGCCTTGCACGTGGACAACCCAGGATGGGCCCAGGTTCAATTCCCGACATCCCATATGCCCCCCCTCCCCAGCCTGCCAGAAGCAATTTCTGAGTGCAGAATCAGGAGCAACCTCTGAACTCCCCCAGGTGTGGCCAAAAAAACAAACAACAAAAAACTCCACTACATTTTAGAAATTATCCTGGTCTCTCTCTGTTTTTGTTAAGTAAACTCTTAAAAATCAGTTCTTTATAATCATGATATGGACTTTGTAGGCATAACTAAAATGAAAATGAGTAAGTCAAAATGGTAACTATGACAACAGGTTACTGATATACCTATATATGTATATATACAAAAACAGTTCTGCTCAAAGGATTTTTATATAGATGCCATGTGTAATTTTTCAGGGATGTCAGTTGTGGCTGCTCTACTGAAAGCATTTCTTTATTTTGCAGATGTGGGGGAAATATGCAGGTGTTTTCTATCTCTTTGAACTCATTCTTTTTTTTTTAATTTTTATTTTTAATTATGAGAACAAGGGTGCAAAGAAAGAGGACAAGGTAAAGTTACAGTGGAAGGACAATCACCCATAACATAATTCTCAGAAGTCCCCTTGCTGATATCTTAACTTTGAAATTTCAGCCAAAGAACATTAAGATAAATAAGACAGAATCCATGTACAATTACTTTGTCCCTCAAGTCCCCAGATTGTAACACATTATAATATTTCTTAACAGTACACAAGGCAATCTAAAGCCATAAAACTTATGTAACTCCTTAAACATTACAGGCATAGTATTTTCTTACATTTCCATATACATGCATATTAGCTTAAGTTAACCTCAAATTTTAAGTGAGTTCTTTTTAAGGATTAGAGTCAAAGGAGCACAGTAAAAATGGTGTTAGAGTGGCAATTGTTGTTTGCATAGGCCCACCAAAATATGAGGGACATGGAAAGAAATAACCTTGGCCTAAGTACAAAGAGACCAGACCCCTGAAGTTTCCTGGCACAAGTGAACTCATTCTTATGTCACTGCATACTATTGATACTCCATGGATATAAAATATAGACACAATGGAGTCCTCAGCAATGTCTAATTTTGCAATTCTTGACAGTTTCTCATATCCTTTTTTAATTAAATAAAATATTTAATTGAATCATCTTGAGATACACAATTATAAAGTTGTTCATTTTGAGTGTCATTCCCTTCATCAGTGTACATTTCCTACCACCAAAGTCTCCAGTTTTCCTCCCTCCCTCCCACACTCTGTACTCTTACTCATTCTGGATTTTCCTTATGTTATTTTTACTGATACCCAAGGACATAGCAAGAACTGAAAGCATTAAATCAAGACTGAAGAAAAATTTCAAAACACTATGGACCATTTCTTCATTGACCAACTACATCATTTGGTTCAAACGTGAAACTTTACCCAGGGATATAATCTTGTGTGTGTGTGTGTGTGTGTGTGTGTGTGTGTGTGTGTTTGTGTGTGTGTGTGTGTAAGATAAGGAGTCTTGAAAAGGATATCTCCTGGTGATCCATTAAGTTGGAGTGGGTGCTATATATGTGTGTGAAGTGAATTTAAAAAGGAACATGTATTTATTACAAAAATAATTTGAGGTAGATAATGGTAGAATCTTATCTGGTTAAAAAGATGGGGTCAGAGAAATAGAACAGTAAGTAGGACACTTGCTTTGCACCTGGCCAACCATGGCTGATTCCCATCATCCCAAATGCCCTTTCCCCAAGCATTACTTGGAATAATTTCTGAATGCAGAATCAGGAGTAACCTCTAATCATCACTAGAAGTGGCCTAAAATCACCCTCTCACCAAAAAAGAATGAAAGATCATCACCCAAAAATGCACATGAATCTAATCGAAGCTTTATGCCCATCTGAGCCAAAATGACTACTTGAATTTAATAAATGGAATTAACTAAATTATTGTAAACTCAAAAACTAATTGTTCTGTTTGATGCTGATAGAGAAATACTTAAGAACAATATAAATTCCACACATCCACATATATACTAGCTGGATATATCCATATACATAAACATATAATATACAGAGAGAGAGAGCACACTATTGTTAAAATGTCAGGCCATCATTTACAATTTCATACCACACTGTAAAAAAGTCCCCAAATTCTATATAAACTTTGACCTTCATTAATAGCTTTTAAAAAGATGTGATATCCACATAAACGGCCATGGGTGGAGAGTTCTGACTCACATTTTTTTCTTAAGACAAATCACTCATCATAAAGCTTAATGACCACTTCACTATTAAGAACAACATGTCTCAGCCTCTGGGAAAATTTGCCTGTGTCAGCTCAGGTTGTTTTAATAGCATAGACTGGGTGACTCATAATCAATATTCCTCACAGTCAAGGGGACTGACTGATCATCCAAGCTGCTGCTGATTAATGTCAGCAGATTCAGTGTCTGGCGAATGAGCCCATTTCCAGGTTTACAGGTGGCTATTTTCCTAAGGTGTTCTCACATGGTTGAAGAGGGACAAAGTTCTTCAAGACTTCTTAGTACTGACCCTGTTCATAATTGTGCTCTGAAGACCTAATAGCCTCCCCAAGGCACTACCTCCTAGGACTCTCTCACTTTGGATCCCAAGTTTCAATTTAAGCATTTAGTAGGGACACACACATTCACCCTAAAGCCTATAATGACATATTTTTGTCTGAGTGTCCTACCTTTTGGAGACTGGTGATTTAAGAGATCTGTGTTGGTAAATTCTCAAAATTAACACTTCTTGCTGAGCAAAGCTTCTAATCATAGTGTGGCAGGCAGTCTTTTGGTTTTTTTGAGACTTTTGCAAGTTTGTTGGGAATGCAAAAAAGGAGCACTATAGATATTTCACATGACATGAATAAAAAAGTCCTTAATAAAAAGTACTGTAATTGTGATCATGGAAAGTGAATAATGATCATTTTTCTTTTATCAGGCTGACAAATACCCTTTCATTGATATTTTCAAGCCTTTTTTAAAAAATAATATCTTTATTTGAGCATCATGGTTACAAACAGGTTTGTAGTTGGATTTTAGTCATAAAAAGTACACCCCCCCCTTCACAAGTGCAACCTTCCTGTCACCAATGCCCCCATCTCCCTACTCCCCCACCCCTGTCTGTCTTTGAGACAGGTATTTTAATTTCCTCTCTCACAATTATTGTTATGATAGTTGTTAGTGTAGTTATTTCTCTAAATGCATTCACCACTATTTGTGGTAAGCTTCATATCTTAGGCTGGTCCTTCTAGCCCTCATCTCTGTTGTCTCTGGGATTATTACCTCTCTGTTTTATTTTTCTTAAATCTCACAAATGTGAAACTACTCTGTGTCTAGCTCTCTCCCTCTGACTTATTTCATTCAGCATAATAGTTTCCATGTCCATCCATATATAGGAAAATTTCATGACTTCATGTTTTCTGACAGATGCATAGTATTCCATTGTGTATATGTACCACAGTTTCTTTAGCCACTCATCTTTTATTGGACATCTGGGTTATATCCAGATTCTGGTTATTGTAAATAGTGCTGCAATGAATATAGACATGAGAAAGGCATTTTTGTATTCTAATAGTATTGGGGATCATGAGGGAGCCCAATTTCCAGTTTTGAGGAATCTCCATATTGTTTTCCAGAAATGTTGGACTAAACAGCATTCCCACCAGCAGTGAACAAAATAGTTCCTTTATTCCCACATCTCCACCAACACTGATTTATCTTATTCTTTGTGATGTGTGCTAGTCTCTGTAATGTAAGATGGTGCCTCATTGTTGTTTTGATTTGCATCTCCCTGATGATTAGTGATGTGGAGCATTTTTCATGTGTATTTCTGTATTTCTTCTGTGAAGAAGTGTCTGTTTATTCCTTCTCCCCATTTTGTGATGGGGTTAAGTTCTTGTTAAGTTTTGTCAGTACCTTGTATATCGTAGGCTGGTCCTTCTAGCCCTCATCTCTATTGTCTCTGGCATTATTATCGATCTGTTTTATTTTTCTTAAATCCCACAAATGTGAAACTATTCTGTGTCTATCTCTCTCCCTCTGACTTACTTCATTTAGCATAATAGTTTGTTATACCCTTATCTGATGGGTATAGGGTGACTAGTTTCTCCCATTTTCTGGGTGGTCTTTGTACCCTTGTCACTATTTCCTTTGAGGTACAGAAGCTTCTCAGTTTAGTGTAGTTCCATATGTTTATCTCTGCTTCCACTTGCTTGAATAATGATGTTTCCTCCTTGAAGATGCATTTAGTCTCAATGCCATGGAGTGGTTTACCTACATGTTGTTCTATATATCTTATGTTTCCAGGTCTAATATCAAGGTCTTTAATCCATTTCATTTGACCTATGTGTATGATGTTGATGAAGGTCTAAGTTCACTTTTTTTGCATGTGCCTGACATATGTGGCTGAGAGTTGTTCCAACACCACCTGGTGAAGAGTTTCCTTGCACCATTTTGTGTTTTCACTCTTTTATAAAATATTAATTGACTGTATATCTGGGGAACTTTCTCTGTATACTTCGTTCCATTCTGTTGATCTGAGGGTCTGTCTTTATTTCAGTACCATGGTGTTTTAGTGAATATTGCTTTGTAATACAATTTAAAGTTGAGAAAAGTGATGCCTCCCATCTCCTTTTTCTAAGGGTTGTTTTAGCTATTCACAGGCATTTGTTTTTCTAAATAAATTTCAGGATCCACTTTGAAGAATGTTATGGGTATCCTTAGATGGAGTGTATTAAGTCTGTACAATGCTTTGGGGGAGGATTGTCATTTTAATGCTGTTAATCCTTCCAATCCATGAACAGGTGTCTCCATTTTCTTGTGTCCTCTTTTATTTCTTGAACAGTGTTTTGCAGTTATTTTTGTATAGGTCCTTTGCCTCTTTAGTTGACTCCAAGATATTTGAGTTTCTGTGGCACTATTGTAAATGGAATTTTTTTTCTTTAATGTCCATCTCTTTATTAGTATTTGTATATAAGAAGGCAATTGATTTTTGCATGTTAATTTTGTAGCCTACCACTTTTGCTATATTGATCTATTTTTTCTAGAAGCTGATATTTTTAAGTTGTGATTCACAAACAATAAAATATATTTAGTAATTGTTAGAAGGTAGAAAAACTAGCATTTCACCTGATAATATCATAGAATAAATTATTCTAAGGTAATAACATGGATGATATAATTTATGTATAATGATGCATAACTTAGTATTACTTATGAGTAAAAAATAGAAATGCTTAAGTACTTAATGATCAAAATTGAAAAATCATGGCAATTTTTTAAGAATACAATGCTACATCACAATTTAAATCCTGCTACACCACAATGTAAATCCTGATTTATTAATATCTAAGGATATACAAAAAACCCTATATTTTTGGTTGAATAGGTCAAATCACAAAGCAGTGTATTCAGAATAATATGCAGCTTCATTTTTAAAATTAGGAAATCTGTCAAATTGGGAAGAGGTATATACTAAAGTATTAAGTGATTATGTTCTTCTAATTTTGCCTTTTTTGAATTCTTGAAACACGTTTGCCTGTTTCTATAATGATCAGGGTTTTTTGTTTGTTTGTTTGTTTGTTTTTTTGGTTTTTGGGCCACACCCGGTAACGCTCAGGGGTTACTCCTGGCTATGTGCTCAGAAGTTGCTCCTGGCTTGGGGGACCATATGGGACACCGGGGGATCGAACCGCGGTCCGTCCAAGGCTAGCACAGGCAAGGCAGGCACCTTACCTTTAGCGCCACCACCCGGCCCCGATCAGAGTTTTTTAATGCTCATCAGGAAATTGATTTTAAAATACTTCCTAATCAGAAGTGGAGTAAATATTTCCACCTTCCTTTGTTGTTGTATTATTGGTATTAAAGCAGTGTCTGTGCTTACACACTTGTGATGCTTGCTCACTCTACAAGGGATGACACTTATTATTGTGCTGAAATCACACAGCAGAGGACTCAGATTTGTTGAGGTGAGATTGTGTCAAGGATGAGGGAAGTATGTGATCTTCCACCAAGTCATACCCCAAGCTCCTAAATTTTACTTCTTAAGGGAACTGAAATACAGAGCTAAATTTCATGGTGAATCTGTGATTGAGGCACAAGAGAAATGTAGGAACTTTCTCTTTGGATTCAGGATCTTCACTAGTCAAAGACACCAACCAAGCAGGAAAGACTAATGCTGTATGACTTGCATTGATTTGCTGAAAGGTTTATTCTTGGTCCTTGAAAAATTATTAAGTATCAATGCCATCTAAAGATGTAAATAAAATGTAAAATGAATGAACAGTGGATGAATGTTTACCTCAGCGTGGGACTGCTCTTCTCCTTTATTAAAACTAAAGTCTTTGGTGCCAGGAAATCATCTCTTTTGCTTTGTGTGATAAGGTGCAGAACCAGAAAATGTCCATTTAAATTAAGTGATGGTGGGAAGAAAGGTTCACTCATTTTTTTTTATTTCTTGAATCATGAAATAAATTATACAGGAAGTACCACAGAAAGATTTCATTTATATTTGATTAGTGAATTCAAAAAAAAAGAAGGAGGAGGACACTTGGTGTGTGTGTGTGTGTGTGTGTGTGTGTGTGTGTGCGTGCGTGTGTGTGTGTGTGTGTGTGTGTGTGTGTGTGTGTGTGTGTAAGAGAGAGAGAGAGACACACCCTGGGTTTGATCTCCAGTACCATCAATTAATATTATTACCTGTCATTCTTCTCTAAAACTTAAAAAAAGAGAAAGACTCCTTTCATGGCTTGTGCCATTGAGTTGTTGGACTTGAGTGTCTGGATCTTGAGGGACACGGCCTGGATATTAGCCCGCATCAGCACAAACTTGCGAACGTAACAGCGGGTGCGAACCAGGTCTTTGGCCATAATACGGACGGCATCCATCTGGCCCTGCTTGGCCATCTTCTTGATGTCGGCGATGATCTTCTTCTCCTGCGTCTCCAGCTTCTGGCGCTCGCGGTCCAGCTCGCGCATGGCGCGGTTGAGCGCGCGCTGGTTCTGCCGCAGCAGCTCCTCGGGGGTCTTGCGGCGCCCGAACAGCAGGTCCATGGCGGCTGCGGGGGCCGGAGCTGCGATGCCATGGGCACCATGAACAGGCAGCTAAAGCTACCCCAGATCCAGAAGATCATGATGGAGTTTGAACGGCAAGCAGAGATCATGGACATGAAAGAGGAAATGATGAACGATGCTATTGATGACGCCATGGGTGATGAAGATGATGAAGAGGAGAGTGATGCTGTGGTGTCCCAAGTACTGGATGAGCTGGGATTGAGTTTGACAGATGAGTTATCAAACCTCCCGTCCACTGGTGGCTCACTCAGTGTGGCCGCAGGTGGGAAAAAAGCAGAAGCTGCAACCTCTGCCCTGGTAGATGCTGACGCAGACCTGGAGGAAAGGCTCAAGAACCTGCGAAGGGACTAACAGTCCAAACCCCAGGGACCGGTAGAAGTACCAACATTTTCATTGTATAACCCTCTGATAATAAAAAAATTTTAAGAGTTAAAAAAAAAAAAGAGAAAGAAATTAAAAATGAATCTATGCATATCATCAACGGATTGAAGATCAGAACTACCTTCCCAGTTTCACTAAATCCAGATGTTTCTCAATGATGACACAAATAGACACAAACTATAGAACCATGGAAGCAGAAAGGTTTCACTCTCTGTCTCATCCAATTACTATCTTCTATAGTTCAGGAGACAGATGCCCTTAGAGGTGAAGAGGCTTGTGCAAGATCACACAATAATTTAACAGCAATCAACATGAGTAGAGTATCCTAGTCTTCTGACTTTCAGACCATTTGTATTTCACAACATACTTTTTCCACAAGCATATCTCATTTGCTCTGTTTCATTGATGTCTTCACTGACCATCACAAATAAGCACAATAACAGTTATTGTAAAGAATCTGTTCTCCAAAGATAGGTTCTGGAGCAATTTTTTTCCTCACTGTTGTATCATTTTCCCTCCATGCATTATAAAACATCTTTTAAGAGTTCATTCTAAAAGACTGAAAGATCATTTTCTAGCAAAGCCTATATATATATAACTTACATAATATTTTTATTGAAAGGCAGAAACTCAAGCTACAACCCATAGATTTTTACAGTTACAAAATGTTCATAAAATGCTATTGTTAGAAACAGATGTTACAAATCATAAATATGCAGTATATAAAAATAAGATACAATCAAATAATAAGTTAGTCACATCTTAAAAATATAGTGATGTTTAAGGTGGCAGGCAGATATAAAAATAAATTATGACTAAGAATATCTAGCATTTATTTGTTAAAGAATATAAGTTGTGCTCGCTTCAGCAGCATATATACTAAAATTGGAACGATACAGAGATTAGCATGGCCCCTGCGCAAGGATGACACGCAAATTCGTGAAACGTTCCATATTTTTTAGAGAAAAAAATAAGATAAGTTAGCATTTGTTGGTTACCTCAATTCTGTGGTCAGGTCTAAGAATATTTTTGTATTAGTGCAGATCAAGCTTTTAACAAAGAAGAGAAATAAGACTAGGGAAGTGGGAGCCTGAAGCCCCTGAGAATTTTGAAAGTCTGGCCTGCAACTCATTTTGGGCTCTCCTTTATATATATATATATACATATATATATGTATATATATATACATATATATATATATGTCTGAAGGATACATCAGATTTAAATGCATTTATAATAGAACTCACATTTTGGATTTTTAGAGCTATTTTGTAAAAATATATGGGATCATCTACCTTGAAGAGATTGTTAGTATAGTAAAATCATTATGTGAAGAAAAATATTTAAGTTGAGGGTTGAATGATGGAACCACCTGGGAAGAAAGAAGGAGAACATCAAGAATCTTTGTTTTGTTTGGGGCAACACCCGGTGGTGCTCAGGACTTACTCCTGACTCCGTGCTAAGAGATCACTCAAGGAGGGTTTAGGGGACCCTATGAATTGTGGAGAATCAAATCTGGATTTGCTGTGTGCATGGCAAGAGTCTTAATGTAAATGTCACTCTGTTTCCATTAAGAACCTTTATTTACATTTTGTTCCCTCTAAGACTTCAACATGGAGGTCATAAATAAACTCAAGTAAAGTTGTAGTGATTGTAAGAATAAAAAAGGGAAGTTGTAAGAATGAGCATAAAGGTCGGTCTGGTTGGAAATGAGATGGGACTTGAACGTTGTTGTGGATAGTGTGAGTATCCACCATAAATATGATACCACCATAAATATGGCACATATAGATCTGTAAAGCTCTACTTCAGAGTATTGTTAAATAATAACAATTTTTAAAATGAAGTCTTAGGAACCAAACAGACGCAAACAAAGCAGATAATGACATTTTGCAAAGTTGTTTTGAGGATTAGCCCCATAAGCAATACACTTGTGACAACTAAATTATACTTGTTACAAACTATATACATACAACAAGTGTATATACAACTAAGTGTATATAGTATGTCTTCAATAAGGAAAAGTAAGTATTTTCCTTCAAATTATTTTTATTGATGCAATTGTTCTTATTCAAAGGACTAACTTTTCCATTGGAAGACCACTATAGGCTGAAAATGTAACAACTGATAGATTATAAAAGTTTGTTGAATCCATTTTTTCCTGAGTGTTCCTAAATGTAGAGAAAAAAGTGTAGAATTCATTTAAAATTCAGATTCAGATGTAGAAGATATGCTGCTCTATCCACTACTATTAAAATTGTTTTAACTCTGAAATAAGTAAAAACAATTACCAAGAACTGTATTGAATTTCTGTTTAAATAAAGATAAGCTCAACTACTGAATCATAATTACTCTGTCCTTTGTGTCATTTCCCTAATGCCCTGAAAATAATGGTTTGTTGTTGCACTGGTGAATTTTTCAGGGGAAGAGAGATATGGTGGATAAAGTAATATGTAACCCTTTAGGGGTTCCTTTCACTGCCACACACAACCATATTCTTTACTTCTGTATATTTTTTCCTGGAATATATGTTTAAAACAGTAAGAAACCGATTCATAGTCTATAATTTGAGAATTGAAAAGAGCGTTTTTTTTTTTCCCTTTTTAGCAATTATACTTTAATTTGTGAGGAAGAGGTCAAAAAAGGTTAAGGACGAATGGTCAAACGGGAGTGATTTTTTTTTCTGCAATGGAATCGATCTATCCTCCCTTTTTCTGTTTTAAAAAAAACTCTCTAAAGGAAACAAGAAAAAATGGTTTATAAGAATAGTCCCAAGAAACCATGATGGAAAATTAAAAAAAAAAAAAAAGCCTTTCTGCTGCAATTCTTAGAAGTAAACAAAAATGAAAAACCTGGAAACTGTGGTAAATGGAATATGAGAGAGTAAGCCACACAAGTATGAAATTTTAGTACTCAACTATAAAAATAGAAGAGGAAAGCGACTTTATTATTTATTGTTTTTTTTGTTTGTTTGTTGTTGTTGTTGTTTTAGAACACACACAGGACAGGGGAGATAGCACAGAGGCTAAGGAAGGTCCTTTCATTGCATAGGTCCAACCCGGGACCCATCCAGGCATTGCATACAGTCCCCTAAGCATCACCAGGAGTGATCCTTGAGCACAGAGCCAGGAGTAAGCCCTGAGCACCACCGTAGGGCCCCCAAACCAAAATAAACATATAATTGAACACACACAATGAATGATCCAAGTGGAAGCCACGAACATTGTGTCGCCCTTTAAGGAATCCTTTTTCCTTTCTCTCTTTTCTTGCAGATGTTTCCAAGTTCTAAATCTGCCTCCTTCTAGTTTGAAAATGGAATCAAAGGCTGGGAACATCCATTGCTTACTTAGATAGGCCAAGGCCGATAAGGTGCCCCAGCAGAGCAAGCCTTCCTGAACTCCTTCCCCTGCTCAACTCTTAATCCTCTGCGATCTGATCACTGATTTTATATTTCCAAGCAATTATTTTTTTGGCCCGGGCCCGCGATCCACAGGTGCGGGTGACTGACAGCGCACTGCTGGGCTCCATCTGTCGGCGGCTGATAGCGGCCCCCCGGGGCTCGCGAGTCCGCCTGCGCGCAGAACAATCTGCCGGCAGCATAATCTGTTTGCAGGCCGGCAGGAAAAGCACCCCAAGCTCGCATTGTTATTCAGCAGGAACCACCGGCTACAAACTGCGCATTTAGGACCTCAGCGGGGAGGCCTGGGTAGGAGGGTGAGCATCTCGAAGGGCACTACGGTTTCTCCAGTCCATGCTATTTTTCCCTATTGGGGAGGGAAAAAAAAAATACAACCAGCCCTGGGAAATGGAATTTTGTGACATGTAGGACAATTTGTAATTCCGAATATTCTTGGTGCAGACAGAGACAAGAGTGAGGCAGAGACAAAGAAACAATTATTTCTATTTTTTCTTTTTTTTTTCTTTTGCCTTTTTTTGGGGGGGCACACCCGGTGACGCCCAGGGGTTACTCCTGGCCTATGCGCTCAGAAATCGCTCCTGGCTTGGGGGACCATATGGGATGGCGCAGGATCAAACTGTGGTCTGTTCTAGGTTAGGCATACAGGGCAGATGCCCTACTTGCACCATCGTTCCAGTCCCTCTATTTTTCCCTTCCTTCCTTCCTTCCTTCCTTCCTTCCTTCCTTCCTTCCTTCCTTCCTTCCTTCCTTCCTTCCTTCCTTCCTTCCTTCCTTCCTTCCTTCCTTCCTTCCTTCCTTCCTTCCTTCCTTCCTTCCTTCCTTCCTTCCTTCCCTCCTCCCTCCCTGCCTCCCTCCCTCCCTCCCTCTTTCCTCCTTCCTTCCTTCCTTCCTCCCTCCCTGCCTCCCTCCCTCTCTCCTTCTTTCCTCCTTCCTTCCTTCCTTCCTTCCTTCCTTCCTTCCTTCCTTCCTTCCTTCCTTCCTTCCTTCCTTCCTTCCTTCCTTCCTTCCTTCCTTCCTTCCTTCCTTTTTCTTGGTTTTTGGGCCACATTCTGTGAAGCTCAGGGTTTACTCCTGGCTATGTTCTCAAAAATCTCTCCTGGCTTGGGGGACCATATGGGACGTAGGGGATCTAGCCCAAGTCTGTCCTGGGTCAGCCAAGTGCAAGGTAAATGCCCTATCACTGTACTCTCGCTCCAGCCTCAAAGGAAACTACTTCTAATAAGCACAATGTGATGAGCATTGGAAGCTTTGGTAAAATGTTTGGGTTCTTAGTAGAATGTAAAGAACATTTGATTTCTATCTATGGAACGCTTTTAGTGACGATGACAGACTCCACTAGGACCACCAAGCATACAGCCCTGGGGGTGCCTGGGCTGGACTATTTCAAACTGGAGCTTTCCCCCTTTCCTTCCATTTCTTCTATCACTAGCCTGGTCCCATCCCCACCCCCACTACCCCCCCCCCACTTTCCCCTCCTCCTCTCTGGACACTCTATAAGCACTGGTCCTCTTAAGAGATAAGCACATTTTGGACCTTGCTGGTGTCCCCCATCTCCACCCCCATCCTACCTCCCATCCTTTCCCTGTTGTTTTTGAGATCTTATATGGCAATACAAGGGATCCCAGCAGTAGTGTCTCCAGGAATGCATCCCAGCCAGCAGCAGTGTTGCTGGGATCTTCGAGTTTCAGGATCAAGCTACAGGCTTTCTGTTTGCCAAATAAGAGCTCTACCACTGCACCCCATCCTTGCCACCATCACCACCACCACCCCAGCTCCCCTCAGACCTTTCTGAAGCCACACAGAGAGTCACAGTCCATCTACACAGCAAGTCACACCAGAGCATCATGTTCCTTTTTGGTGCTTTTTGGTCTCCAGGAGACCACAAATCATGCTAGCAGGTAGGCTGGTTGGGAGGGATTTCCCACCCCTTTGCCCCCTGCAAGGACTTGAGACATACTAAAAATTCTTGTGTGATAATAAAATCAAAAGATTTGAAAAAGTTCCTTTATCACTAGCCCCGAATCTTCCAGATCCAATCTTGTGGACATCAACATGATGAGCTGATAAGATTAGCTTCTGCCAGAGAAATCTGGACACCCACCCCCAACCCCCTAGTTTCTGCTGGAGAGAAGCTAGGATGTGCACAGGGTCTCTTTGCCTCTGGGTCAACCCATGCTCACTCTTGAGCAAGTTACTCTCCTCTCTCATGCTCCTTTTCTCTTTCCTCAGAACCTCCAAATAAAACCTGCTTTTCTTTCACTGATCCTCTCCTCCTGAAATTCTTTTCCAACAGAAAGGTGAAGAACTTGAAGGGCCCTGGATAAGGACTAGAACTGACTTTGCTATTCTGCCAAAGAGCAGGCTCATGGTCCTAGATCTCCCCAGTTATTCTCGGTGGCAGAGGTGGGTAGAAAGAAAGCAGAAGATTTTTACTGGAGATTTCTACCTCTCTCTCATCCCCACGTCACATAAATCACTAGGGACAGCCCCATCCCCTGCAGCATCAACAGTCTAGATGGAGACTTGAAATCACAAGTGGGAAGTGAGTTTGAATGAATATTTGAATTATGGTTAGAAGACAAATATATTTTACTCATATGTATTTGTTAGTGTTGTTTCCATATTGGAAGGGATTTTAGTAATTCTAAGAGATTTATGTGTTTTTTATTTTTGTTTTCGGAGTACAAATACCATGGATTACTCCTGGCTCTACATTCAGAAGTTTATCCTGGCCGTGGTTAGGGATCATATAGGATGCTAGGGATTGAATTTGGGTGGGCCAAGTATAAGGCAAGCACCCAACCAACCCTCTGTACTATCTCTCTAGCCCATTTTCTACAGTTAAACTCAGACTAGTACCAATTAATGTACTCACAGGAAAACCTGTTAAATCTGAATTTAAACAGTGCTAATTATCTCTGGATATCTAGTGATAAAAAAAAACAAATAAGATCCAGTCAGTGCATTGTTTCTAGGGAAAAAGATAGTGGAGGTAGGTAGTTTGGGTGATCTATGCAGCTAATTTACATTTGTAAGGGGTCATTTGCCTTAGAGGCATACATTTTCATAATCATGATAATTGACAATACTCAGGTGTCTGGAAATACTGCCTTAAAATTCTTTTGGATTCATTTGATTTCTGACTGCTAAAGATTCCCTCGCCTTTTCTTTTCTTTTCTTTTTTTTTTTGGTTTTTGGGCCATATCTGGTGCTGCTCAGGGTTTACTCCTGGCTATGCACTCAGAATTCACTCCTGGCTTGGGGGACCATATGGGATGCCAGGAGATCAAATTGCGGTCCTCCTAGGTCAGTGTGTAGTGTGTGCAAGGCAAATGCCCTACCGCTTGCGCCACTAATCAGGCCTGCCTTTTTCACTTTTTTTTTTTTTTGGTTTTTTGGGCTACACCCATTTGATGCTCAGGAGTTACTCCCGGCTAAGTGCTCAGAAATTGCCCCTGACTTGGGGGTACCATATGGGACGTCGGGGGATCTAACCGTGGTCCTTCCTTGGCTAGTGCTTGCAAGGCAGACACCTTACCTCTAGCGCCACCTCGCAGGCCCCACCTTTTTCAGTTTTTAAGATCGTTTTGCCCATATTTTCTCTTGTCTTATTCAAAGTATCTCTCTACAACAATAAAGATATTGGTACCATCTTTGCCTTCATGGCTGTCTTTGGTTTGATTGCTGAAAGGAGGTGTGTCCACATATCAGTATAGACAGTATTGCCAACACATGCTTTTAAGGATGATGCATGAGCTCCCACATTATACTAAATTAAATAATTACCCATTTTAGGCATTACATAAATTTTATTATCTAAATTTCTTAAATGTAGAGTAAGTAAAAAATGCGAGGTCATTAAAAAATCTGCTTAAAGATGTAATTTAGACGTGGATTTTTATAAAGTTATAGTGGAACTAAAAACATGCTGTTACATATCTTTGAACATAATACATTTCTCCATGGTTTATTCATATCTGAAAAAATCAACCTGTTTAGAATTACTATGAGATGTGATATGTAATACTCCCATCCCAAATAAAAACCTTTTCCAATATGGAAGCAAACACTAGCAAAAAAATCAAAAGTCATACCTATCTAATGTGTTTTGTAGGTAAATAGTTCTGTGAGCAAGATAAATATAAGCCCAAACTATGTAGAAACTTGGCTAGGAAGACTCAGGAAAGAAAATAAATTGGGCATTGTTTTTGGTTTATTTCTATTTTTTTCTAAACTTGAATGAATATCCCAGTTCAAGTTTGATTTTTTAGAGTTTCTGGAAACTCTGACATTTTACATAGTTAGTTTGGGTTGTTGATGGTGACAATACTTGCCAGTAAAAGTCCCCTAAGGGAAAGATAATGACTTATCTGAAATGCTGGACTCCAGTTTGGCTAATCAGATGGAAATGTCCATTTTTCTTTGCTCTTCTTATAACCCTAAAGTTTGAGATAAGGAATAATAGAACAAGACAATGGTATTTGCCTAATTTTCTATAAGACAGACATCTTAGAATAAAAGCCTCTCCTTCTGGTATTACTTGAGATCCTTTTCTAAATTACTAAGTGTGTCAGAACAAAGAAAAAGATCCTCAAATGCCCAAATGTCCTGGTATGTTTTGCTATAAAATTAACATAAACTGGTTGATAGGAATAACAAATATTTCTTATTGTTTTAGAGACTGAAAAGTCCAAAATCAAGGTGCTGACAAATTCTGTTCTGGTGAGGGCCCAATATCTTGTTTTATTTCTATTGATGATGAAGAAGATGAGGAGGAGGAGGAGGAGAAGAAGGAGGACGAGGATGATGGTGGCCATCTTCAAGTTAGATCCTAGCATAGGGAGAGGGTGGAGAGAAAGGAATAGTCAGATATCTCCCTCTCTCACTGTTTTTTTTTTTAATACAGAAACTCCAATAATTAGAGTGGAGCTCCATGCTCACAACCCAACCATGCTGAACTCAGTTAGGCCCCAGAGCCTAAAACTCACATTGGGATATGAGAGTTCAACATCTAAATTGTGGGGTTGGGGTGGAGGGATATAAATACCACTGAATACAAAGGCTATATAAATAATATCTAAGGTCTCAGAACTTTACTTTTCTCATCTGTTCCATGAGGTCCATGCTCTCTGGGATTATACTCTGAAATATAATTCTGTTTAGCCATGATAACCCCCATCTGGAAAGTCCAGTGAGGTCAGACCATGTGCTACCAACTCTTATGAAACAGAGTCTAAACTTATTTGGTCAGAGTGGACTAGGATGGCTAGACATCCCAGACACAACCTTCAATTGCCATCATGAGGTAGCACACTTAAGTTCATCCCCCCTTACACACACATACAATCACCTCACACACACATACAGACACACAGACACACACACACACATACACACACACACACATCTGTGGGCTCCCTTTACACCTTTCTCCTACTTTCTTTACTGAGTCAGAACAACTTCATCATATGTTCTTGCAAAACATTGCTATAACGAAAACAATATGCTCATATTCTCCAAACTGTTATGATTTATTTTTTCAAAAATTGAATTTAAATTCTTTCATAGAGTATCTACTTTCATGCTCTTTCTCTAAATGTTTCTCTGTGGTAGACAGGTAGGAACATTCCAGTTTGGAGGTAAGGATTAAGCCAGGGATGTGAGAACTGAATGTTAATATACCAGAAGAAACAGAACACCACATGGATTTGTCCACTCTGGCATCTGTTCTTGAAGAGATTCCCACACACATACCCTAGAAGGTCTAGACACATAGAAGCCCTATCCTGAGCAACATCAACTTCTGGTTCCTTCTCTTGTGCTCCACACACCCCTAAAAGAATCTGCAATTACAAGGTCAGAGTGAATAGTACAGTGGGTAGTGTGCTTGCCTTATAGGTTGCTGCCTCTTGCTCTATCCTCAGCATCCCAGATGGTCCCCTTTAGCCTACCAGGAGAAACCCTGGAGTGCAGAGCCTGGAGTAAGCCCAGTGCTTTGCTGGGTGTGGCTCACAAACTAAAACAAACAAACAAAAGAATCAAAGATTCAAATCTCAAAAGAAGTCTGTATGATTGCAGTTACAGGTGTGAGGTTGTGCATGTGTGTTTGTTTATTCCTGGACTCTGAACTTTTTCAGAACACACTAAGAAGTATCTTTTGCAATCCAAGCACTGGACACATTTTGTCAATATTTGGCCCCCAAATGCATAAACTCAAGCAGTGGTCCTCAAACTATGGCCTGTGGGCCACATATTGTATTTGTATCTGTTTTGTTTCTTCATTGCAAAATAAGATATATGCAGTGTGCATAAGAATTCGTCCATAAGTTTTGTTTTTACTATAGTCAGATCCTCCAATGGTCTGAGGGACAGTGAACTGGCCCCCTGTTTAAAAAGTTTGAGGACCCCTGGCATAAAGAATAAATAGCTATAAAAGATCAGGAAATAGGTTTAAGAGTTTGTGAATTTAAGGAGAAACTGGTGTATCCTGTTGTAGATTTCCATGAGGTTTTCATCTGAACCTGATTGGTAGAGAAATTGGTCTATACTGTTTCCTTAGAGGCAGCATC
Source organism: Suncus etruscus (assembly GCF_024139225.1). Lineage (NCBI taxonomy): Eukaryota > Metazoa > Chordata > Mammalia > Eulipotyphla > Soricidae > Suncus > Suncus etruscus. The sequence goes on along the minus strand of NC_064854.1, from coordinate 29,862,750 downwards.
CACTTTAGCTAGTCAGAATGGGTATTCTCTGAGCATCCCTGGTGTCTTTCCCCCCAAACATATTTAAAAAAATTACAAAACATCTGCATCTGTTTAATTTTATTATTAATAACTAGTAAGCTAGATTTGAGAAGAAATTTGCAGTATCCATAGGGAAATTTCTGATCACCAATTGGGCATCTTAGTGTGCAAAACTGAGTGAAGTAATGAAGCTCTAGGAGCTCTGGAGACAGAAGAAAATGTGGGGACATCTGCTCCTGGCAGGGTGCTTTAGGAACTTGCTAAGCTAAATAAAACTCAGTCATTAATTTGTGCCCCTACCTATCTATTTCTTTCTTTTTTTTTTTTTTTTTTTTTAGTGTTACAGGGCCAACATTCTGGCTTAAGAGCCTTATTGCAGTGTTTCGCTGAACTGATTAAATTGATCCCAGTAACTAACCAGAGTAACATTTAACCAGCATTATAAATATGTGCTTTTTGTGTCTTTTGTTGGTTCGCTGGTTTGGCTTTGCAGGGCCCCACACAGGGTCTTCAACTGGGCCACAGCTTGGGCCAGGTAAGCCTGTATTTTCCCATCACGCAGGGTTGCTGGATTTATCTTCCTTTATAAAGTCTCCTGCATCTGGGCTTAATATTGCTGTGAGAGTCAATAAATAGTTAGCTGTTGTGCCATTTGCTTTCCTACCCACAGTTCGAAGGAAAGCAAATTCTTTATCCTCAAAAGCCCCCAGGAAGCATGAAGCAGTGTGCCACTCTTAAATAGATTTTCGGAGCCCAGAGTTTAGTCATTTTCAAGTCAGTGACGTATTTTGAGAATTATTCATTTCCTTTCTGTCAGCTCCTACTTTTGCATTTCATATTTCCTTCTGTTTCATCACAGTGAATCATAAAATGACTCAATGCTGCCCCCAAGTGTTGTTTCAGATTCTGTGGCTGCAGGAAAAACAAAGAAATGCTCTCAGCACAAACACAGAAATCCCCAATCAAAATCTGAGCACTCTTGGCTTCTTCCTGCTGCCACTTAAAAAAAAATACCTTGTGAAATGAAATCAACTCCAAGGATATTTTTTAGAGAAGTTCTTGCTGAAAAACTGTGCTTTGTGGAACGCATAATCAAAACATCTAAAGACTGTTTGCTTGGTTTTGGTTCTGGAGGTAAGGTTTGGGGCTACATCCAGTGGCTCAGGGTTTAATCCTACTTTTATGATCAGGAATCACCATCCCTAGCCAGGCTTTGGGAACCATATGAGGTTCCATTGGAACCTGGGTTGATCATGCACAAGGCAAAGCATCTTCCCTGCTGTACTCTCTTTGACCTCTAAAAATGTTAATAAAGTTAGAGACAGGAGTGGATTGAAGGTTAAACAAAAGACAGATAATAAATAGAGGAGCTGGAGATAGTCCAAATCTGACCTGGGTTTGATTCCCTACACCACTCTCCTATTGTTCTCTGGCACAGGCAGGTTCTAGCTTTGAACCCCCAGCCTGTTTAACTGAGTCTCAGATATTACTGTGAATAGGACCAGGGTCCCATGACCACCATTTTGAAAACCCTTGGCTTTAGAAAAATAAAGTTGAAAGGGCAACTAATAGAGGTGACTAGAGTAAACTAACTAGATGAACATAAAAATAATGGTCAAACTATCCAGTAGGTCATGTTTAAAGATACTATGTACAAAACCATTTTCCAGGCCCTGTACTAAATCCTTTACATATTTTCCATGTGAACAATAAGTTCTTCTTGTTGTTGCTGCTGTTGTTAAAAGCAGTGCCACTCAGCAAAAACATGGCAGAGCTGAAACCCAGCAGAGCTTTTCAGGCCTGCAAGCCCTAGCTCCTACCTGGAACTATTGCTGGTCACAACATGACAGAGGAGAAGGCTCTGGCAAGCAGAAGTCTCCCCAAGACCTTTGCAAGGACTCAGGATTTCAGTATCTCTTTATGCTTATGTAAAACTCAGAAAGCTTTTAGAGACTGAAGAGTTGGGAAACCACTAAACAGCAGCAGCGTGACAATGGAGCAGAAGATATTAAAGTCATCAGACCAGTGGGCCTGGGAAGCTCAGCCACTTCCTCATTTGCAGCTTGGGCAAGCATTGTAACCTCAATTTCCTCTTCCTTCTCCTGAGGCTAGTGTATATGACTAGTGTCTGGTCATAGTGAGGTAATTCAATTCTATTTTCTCCCTATTCTACCTCATGGAGGACAAGAGGACAGGTTGAAACCAGCAGTTCAAGACTGGGAGAGTCAAAGATGTGATTTCAAAACTTGGCACAGTCTAAGGAAATGTGTGTGTGTGTGTGTGTGTGTGTGTGTGTGTGTGTGTGTGTGTTAGGGCAACATCCAGCTGTGCTTGGGGCTTAATCATGGCTCTACACTTAGGAAGCACACCTGGCTGTGCCCAGATCTCAATCTGGGGGGGATGGGACTGAGGACACTGTAAGGGGTGCCAGTGGGACAAACCCAGGTCAACTTCATGCAATGCAAATACCCTACCCACTGTACTATCTCTCTGGCCCATCTGTGGAATTTTTATGACATATCTGGGTTGCTGAAGAAGCCACCATGTTATCCATTATACTTTTGAATATCAGCTTGAGAATTATTTGTTTATCTTTCTAAATACCTCTGATAAAAGAATTTACATTCCAGGAAATATAGCTGAGAAAAATCACAAAGGACAGGTAGCAAGAGTCAAGTAGCAGAATCCTTCTTTCAAGCATCTCTAAACTGTTTATTACAGGGCTTGAGATGAAGTCCCATCTGTGGCAACTCAGATTACCACTTTGTTCTGCTTTGCTCAAATGTTCCCTAAGTCGTGGCCCTGTTCTGCATGATGGCAATTTCCTTCTGGTTTGGAAAAGTGTGCTGTCAAAGCAATCCAATTTTAGTACTCCAACAATTACTCTTTCAATCTGCGCAGTTTCCCTGCTGGCTTGAAATGGTTAATTTGCTTTGCTAAGTACCCAGTGCAGGACTGAGCCATGACTCAGGCTGTGCCTGCATGGGGAGATGGAAATGAGTCTAAGCAGTTTGGTCATCTGCTCCTGACTTCTTGGGGGCTCTTTCTGCCTGACTGAAGCTTCCCTTTTGCTAAAAATTGCAAACCAATAGGCCTTTATCTTTCAAGACTGATTTGCTTAAATTTCTTTTTTCCTCTTAAAAAAATATTTTAAGTCACCTAATTGACATTTTTGACCCTATAAATGCAAGAATAGAGATTTATGGCTCTACCAAATTTGTTGAATATAACACTCATTGCTTTTCATTAGGACTGTATTCACTGAGCTCTTTTAGGCTTACAAACCCCAAAATATGAAAGTTCTGAGGAAAAAAAGGAGAGAGAGAAGATAATTCTCTGATTTTTTCTAGAGTCTTTTTTCCAAAGAGGATACAAAGCAGGTACTCCTCATTGTGTTTAAGAATTCTGAGTACTGGAAACAACCCAAGAGCCCAAGATCAGATAAGGGGATGAAGAAACTGTGATATAGCTAAATAATGGAATACTATGCAGCTGTTAGGAAAAATAAAGTCATGAATTTGTTTACACATGGATGGATTTGGAGAGGATTATGCTAAGTGGAATAAATTTGAGGGAGATAGATATAGAATGAACACATTCATATGTGGGATATTAAAAAATAAGATAGTATGGAAATAATTTCTAAAGACAATAGAGATGAGGGCCCGAAGCTTGCAACAGAGAACAGGGGGTTCCAGTTAGAGAAGAGAAGGGTCCACAGTGACAATGAGAGTTGGAAATGATCACTGGACATAAACTGGGTGCTGACAGGAGATGAAGTGATATGCATGATACCTCTTTGTTGTATTAAATTTTAATTATATTTTCCTGGTTGTGCATGGATGATGGCTGAGGCCTTTCTCAGCTCGTCCAGCGCCTGAAGCCCCTACAGCAGGTCTATAGGTATCTGGGTAATGGCAAAGAAATGACCCACTGGCAGTCAGATTTCAGGAGACATGAAGCTTTATTATAAGGCCCTAACCATCATGTGTGACTTCTTAAACTAAGCTGCCTCTTTCCTGCTCCTGCATCTATCCTGTCTCTCATCTCTCCATGCTGCTGTGTCTTCTTCCTCTTCCTTCTCCTGCTCAGGCTCCCTCTCACCCCTGAGGCAACCCCTTTGTTACCAACCACACACCTCCCTTCCAGGTAAGATAGACAAGAAGTTGGGGGAGGGATAACACTTCTTAAGGAACAAGATTGTAAACTTCAGTGTCAAAAAAAAAAAGAAAAGAAAAGAAAAGAGAAGAGAAGAGAAGAAAAATGCCTGCCCTATTAGAGGCAGGTAGGGGAGAAGGCAGAGGGTAGGGTGGGGGAAACTGGGGACACTAGTGTCAGAAAATGTACAACTAATGAAGTGTGTCCATGGAATGACTGAACTCAATTATGATTAACTTTATAACAGTCTATCTCATAGTGATTCAATTAATTTATAAATAAGTAAAACATTTTCAATTAAAAATGAATTTGGAGCTATCTTTTGAAATTATAATAAGTATTTCCAATACTTTTGTGTTTCCTTTCCACCTTACTCACGTCTCTTGCTCCTCAGCTTAGATTTTCTGGTCCATTTTTATAATCCTATAAATGCCTATATAAACCCTGTATAAATATAAATATATTCATATATAAATATATATTTAAATGCCTGCATATAAAAATATATATGGCTGTGTATATATATATAAATATATGTTTAAATGTCTATATAAATGCCTGTATAAAATCCTGCCGACTGATCCTTTTGCTTCTCTTTCTAGTCACTAGAATCACTTGACTCGGTTACCACCATTTGTTTCATTTGTGTAGCCAAGAAGCTGAGTAAGGACGAATCAAGCACAGCCATGAAATCTGGCTGTGAACTCATGAACTCAAACTTTCAGGGATCTCAGCTGTATTCAGGGTTCTTTGTCCCATGCCTCCTGGCCATGGCACCTCACCACCTCCCTGAATTCTGGCCACATTTTTTTCTTTGGAAATGTTTCCTCCACACTTGGCTGATTTCTACTTAATGTCTCCTTACCTTAGATTGATCTGAGTGGACTCCAATAATTGGAAATCACCTTCGCATACTCCTGTTTCTGAATTTACAATTCTGACTATCTTTGTTCATCACCTTCTTTATGAAGACCGAGGGTACACACCCTTTTCCTCATCTTTGAGGAATTTCATCTTTGCGTGTCTCCATGGGGAGCTTCTCTTGCAAAGACAATAAACTGTTCTCGCCTCTCTTTCAGGCTACAGTTTTGCTTCTTTGATTCTTTGTATAAATATATTTTTTTTTGTGGGGGGTCACGCCTGGCAGCGCTCAGGGCTACTCCTGGCTCTATGCTCAGAAATCGCCCCTGGCATGCTTGAGGGACCTTATGGGATGCCGGGATTCGAACCACCATCCTTCCGCATGCAAGGCAAATGCCTTACCACTGCGCTATCTCTCCAGCCCTGTATAAAGATTTTCTAAATCAACATCTAAGTGGGTTTCTACCATTTAGAATAGACCCTACATCAAAGTACAGTTCTGTAATTTAGACAGTCCATCTTGTCCACATTGGGCATTATAGGCATTTTGTTTTACTTTCTTATATGATTCTAGTTTGTTTAGATTGTTGCATTCATGTTGTTATATAAAATTACTGCACTCTACCACCATCAACGTGTCTATAGCCCTCCGCCACTGCATTTGTGTGATCTTCATTTTTGGTGATTATTTCCCCTTCCTTCCAGCAGAGTTGGGTAATCCATTTTGTAATCCAATGTCAAGGGCTTGTTATTGTTTGATGTTGTCATATTTCCCTTCAGTTTGTCTCTATTCTAAGGAAGAATGTGATTATCCAGTCTTTTTTTTGTCCAGGAAGATCAAGGCCAAACACTTAGTTACCCAAGAGATTATTTAAAGGAGACTTTGTCACCTTGTGTGGGTGTTTATTTCAGGAAAGAGGATGATCCCACTGGATCACCTAAGCAGGCATGAAAATTGTCATTTGCAATATTTTTGTTTTGTTTTGTTTTGTTTTGTTTTAATGCATGCATTGCTCTCTAGAGTGTCAGGGTTTTGAGGGAGGCACATAGGTGTTTTATTCCTTCCTATATGCCATGAATTTGCACTCTACCAGGCAGTCAGCTCTCAGTAGATATTTGTGGTTCAATTGCAATCAGTTTGTGACTTGGTTTCTCTGAATCTTATTTGTTAAAGGGGAAAAACCTGTCATTGTGGATGTGTTTGTTGAGTTGGGAAGTCTGCGGACATGCTTCAGGAATCCAGAGTTCTCTACACACATAGAAGCAATTACTTCTATTATGGGTAAGTGACGCCAATGGTGCTTAAAATTTTAATTAAAAAAAGATTTGTCTTTGCCTGCTGGCAACACTTCTTCACTGGAGATGTGCTCTGGAATGCATTCCAACTGTTTCTCCCTCATCTTGCCAAGGATTCTCTCTCATCCAGGTCACAAAGATCTGAGAAGCAAAAGTCAGTGCCTGTCCCTGCCACCTGCTCTGGCCCATTAGACACAGGAGTTTCTCTACTTAGCCTTTACTTCTCATTTGGCTTCTGAAGCTTAGAACTCTCTTGCTCACCCACCACCTCACTAACTTTGTTTTCTCAAGTCTTTTGCTCAATTATTTTTTTCTACGTATATAAATTTGTGGTTGTGTTCAAGACCCTGGTCCCCTTTCCATACAGCTTTTATAACTTTCTCACCTCTCCTTGTAGCCCCTTCCCTTCCCTTCTCTTCCCTCTCCCTAGCTATTTGCCCCTTTCTCTTCCCCTCTCTCCTTTCTTCTTTCCCTCCACTCCCTCCCCTCCTTACCCAACCCTCCTCTTTCCTCCTCTTTCTCTTTTTCTACTCTCCTTTTCTCTCCTCTCCTCTCCCTTTCCCCTATCTCCTCTTCCCTCCTCTCCAACTTAAGTCAACATTTTGACCTTGGATACTTTGTTACACCCTATCCCTCCCATGATATCTGTGCATTTTCTTATCTGTGATAGAGTTCTGCTTATTGTTTATTGTCAGTCTGAACTCAGACTTGAGTCCTGTAAGAGAATGGATGCTTTTTCAGTATGTTCAATGATATTATCACTAAAAATGTTCCTGGTGGGGAGTAGGCATCCAAGAGATACTAATTGCATAAAATTAGCCATGGAAAGATTAATGATAAAACTAAATACATTGAATTTAGCTCAAAGGATCTCTGTGGGTGGAGAGACTAATAGGTGATAAGGAAGTTGGGGGACAATTATTGTATGTCTGCCTGTAAGCAGCCTTCCAGAGGCACAATCCTTCTTGGGGGTTGATCACTGAGAATATGTCAGGACAAGGATGTTCAGGGCCTTCTAGGGGCCTTAAGTTAATGAACCTTCCTGAAGTACCTAAATGAACAGGCTTTGTGATTTCTAACCACTCTTCTGGTTAAAACCAACTCATTGCTTTTATCGACCTTCTTTCACTCAACATGGAAGAGTCAGCATGCTGCAAATGGCATCTACAAATGTTTCTGGTTTCCATAGAAACAGGAAGAGTCTTTTCTGTGTGGTTCGGCAAAACTGTTAAATCACAGGCGATGATGGGGTGACCTGTGGTGACCAGAAACAGAAAAGAGCAGGCTTTGAGGAATGCAGAATCAGAACTCACAGGCAGGCCCTTTCACAGAAATAGGAGTCTAGTAAATGAACTAGAAGGAGCTGGGTAGTCATCAAGCATTGTGGTGATTCCATATGAATTGGGACTTCTGACATTTGGTGCTCAAGAATTACTGGGATATTTTTAGCAAGCAAGCATGCCAGCTGGCAAGTAAGGTTCCCTCACTCATGGACTAGTGGCATTTGAGGGCTGGACTTCAGTTGAAAGGTAAAACAAGTGCCTGACCAACAGTTGGTGAGTGGGAGGTGATGGGTAAATAAGACTGTGGCCATGGCTGCTAGGGCAGTTTAAATCTTCTAGTATGTTTCCCTCATATGCTCTGTTTTGGGTTAGAAATCTTGGCTCATTTGGGACCCAAAAACTTGAAGATTATCTTTTCCTGACATCACTCAGATGTTCTCCCCAGCAGGACATGCAGCTCTCTCACATGGGATAGTCAGAAATGCCCTAAATGCAAGAATGAAGAATGTAAGACCTTCTACATCAGCCCTGGAGCTGCTGTAGCCTCACATGGCCAACCGACATACAAGGGAATCCACAAAGACCAAATCTCAGCAGAATAGATGCTAAGAGGCACTCGTAGAGATGACCTACTACAAAGACATTTTTTGTTTTGTTTTGTTTTTGGGTCACACCCGGCAATGCTCAGGGATTACTTCTGGTTCACGCTCAGAAATTGCTCCTGGCAGGCTCGGGGGACCAAATGGGATACTGGGATTCAAACCACAGTCCTTCTGCACGCAAGGCAAATACCCTACCTCCATGCTATCTCTCCGGACCCATACAAAGACATTAATTTTACAGTCATCATCTTTGAGACACATTGATATTAAACCAATTTATGTGGTGGTCTTTATTTTTCTTCCCAGTGCCTGACATTGTTTCAAAAATTATGTGGGGAATGGATAATTCACGACTCATTGATGAACAGTCGCAGGGATGGAAAATGTGACTGGGATAGTGGGACTGATGGGGAGAAATTCTGGCTCTGTCATTTGCTGACTGCATGATCTCGGGGAAATTGTTCACTTTCATGAACTTAGTGCTTTTATCTGAACATTTTGGAATATTGGTAGTATATCTAAAGTAATTCAAGGACTATGAAATGAATTGTGTATTCAAGGCACAAACAGGAAAGCTCCACTTAGAAATGTGGGTGGTACTTCTTTTAGTCTATGATTACAGAAGTTCATCTGTTTAGGTGCAGTCCTCAAATATTCCATCATTGTAATCATTTTGATCTATAGCTTCCATTGATGGCTTTGGAGATGGTTGTCTGTTCACCCCTTTAGTCAGCTCTCACTGAGATGTCTTAGGGTAACTGTCCACTAATCTCTTGAAGGTTAGAGTATTCTTGTCAATAAATAACAATAGTTGCCAACATCATTAATAATCTTACATATTTTTACTGCCAATCTTATTTTAGGATGCAACTATTATTTTGTTTACTCTGAATCAGTGTTTTTCAACCTTTTTGTACAAAGGCACACTTTTTTCATAAAAAGAATCAAGAGGCACACCACCATTAGAAAATGTTAAAAAAATTAACTCCGTGCCTATATTAACTATCTATAAAGTAATTCTCTTAAATAGGAATCAAGTAAACACAAAGAAATTATCTTATAATTACTTTATTATGAAATAATAAAGTCTTTTATAATTTTTTATATTTCTGTTTATTTACTTAGTGCGAGACCTGGGCCTATTTTTCTAAACACAAAGCTGATATTTTGGCAGGAATCAAAGAAAGACACACAATAGCTCTGTCTCTATCTTTAGTTTTTATAGTCTGTAACATACACTTCTGCTCACAAATAGACCAATCAAGCCGAAGTCGCATGTTATGGATGAAATTGGTATTTTTCCCACAGCACACCAGACAATATTTCCTGGCACACTAGTGTACCACAGCACAGTGGTTGAAAATCGCTGCTCTGAATGATCTACTTCCTGTCATTTTTTAAAAAACAAAAAACATTGAAAATACGCTATCAACTAACTGCTTTGTGCTCTTCATTGTCATTAACTATGTTTTTATTTAGACAACTAAAACTAGTCAAATTTTCCTGCAAATGTAAAGAGAAGGTTGAAATAAAAGCTTGGAGGAAGGAATCATATACCAAGATATCCAATGTCTCTTGATCAACACATAAGAAGTTCAGTAAAGAATATCCCTTGTTAGAGAAACAACCAGTTCTAGGGTCCAAAAGAAGCAAACTCCACCTTGCTGTACTAGCATTTCTTCCTTGCTACTCTCCTTTTCTCCTTTACTTTTGAAATTTCTAATCATTTCAGACTCAAATTGGCAGCAATATTTGGGGATAGAGGAGATTTGGGGATTCTGAAAGATGCAGCATCTTCTCTGACAGCTTCTAGAGGCAGCCTAAAAGTCTTGGTCTTTGAAAGTCTCCATACATAGATAGATAGAACTGAACATTCAAATGTCAGTGTTTCACTTCAGATCCTTTGTTACGGCAACATTAGATAACTACTGTCAGAACTGAGTTAAGGGAACAGAGAGGAAACTGAGCTCATGGGGTGATTAATTGGAACTGGTTCATATTTAATCACAACCCTGGGCTCAGACTTTAAAATTTCTTTACTTATTTTATTTATTGGGCCACATCTGGTGGTGTGCAGGGGTTACTCCTGGCTCTGCACTCAGAAGTTACTCCTGGTAGGCTTGATGGACCGTATGGGATGTCAGGGACTGAATCTGGGTCTGTCCTGGGTCATCTGCATGCAAGGCAAATGCCCTACTACTATGCTATTACTCCAGCCTTTCATACTTTATAATTTAAAGCCCACAAATAGTCTGATTTTCCAGTCATTTGTACAGCCCATCTTTAACCTAATAATCTCGTTTATTTTTGTAATTAAGCATGCAGTATTATCCTCAGTCTCAGAGTGGTGATTCATTCTATGGGTAAATCTAATATAGTATTAGGAAATGACCTGGTGTTTCTGGGCTTTGATCATGAACCAGACACATTATTTTTACCTCATTGTTATTATTCCCCAGAAATTGAATTATATGCTATTATTGGATTGAATGCTCAATCAAATAAACACACTTGGGGTTGATGTACAAAAATCACTATAAATATTATTATAGATGGTTGTGCTTGATGTTTAATTGGGAGCATGATTTGGGCTATAGTTAGTGGTGCAGGTCTCTGCACTCAGGGATCACTCCTGGTAGATTCAGGGGACCATATAGAATGTCAGAGAGCAAATCCTAAATCCGCTGCATGCAAGGCGAATGCCCTATCCTGTGTCCTAAGACTCAGACCCCTGGTGATTAATATTTTTTAAAAAATAAATATGTAATCCCAAAGGTGTGAGAAATGCCCCCATTAATTAAAAGGTCAGGATAGTTGATTGGATAAAGCAAGGTTAGCTTAGTTTAAAAAGTCATGGCTACAAATGAGTACCTAGGCAGGAATAGAAGAGGAGACTACCCTAACTGCAGTAAAATGCTTGTTGATTTTTTTTAGCTATGACTTCAGCTATATAAATATTCCAGCCTTTGCTTTTAATGTGCCTATTAGTTCTTGATGTACCTGTTAACTTTTCATGTTTCTGCTAAATGTCCTCAATGTATCAATTAAGGAAAATAATGGCTCATGTGTCTAGAACCAGGGGACAAGTGTAAGGAGCGGAAATTGTGTGCAGTAAAGTTTATCTCCTTATTCCAGGCTTGTTAAGACCAACTTGCAACCTGGACAAATTCACAGCATCTCTCTGTCCTATTCTTTGCAACTGGTCCTTTTAGACAGACGACAAAGATGCCAATCTATCTGGCTTCGTTATGGTCACTGGAAACACAAGGTACTAATTCAAGAGACTGACTGTCTTCAAATTACAGTTCTTTGGGACTTTCTTTTTTTAAATTTTTTTATAATTATCTTTGTTTAAACACCGGGATTACAAATATGATTGTAGTTGTATGATAACAGTCATGTAAAGAACACCCCCCTTCACCAGTGCAAGATTCCCACCACCAATTTCCCAGATCTCCCTCCTCCCCACCCCACCCACACCTGTACTCAAGACAGGCTTTCTATTTCTCTCATTCATTCACATTGTTATGATAGTTTTTAGTGTAGTTATTTCTCTAACTGCACTCATCACTCTATGTGGTGAGCTTCATGTCATGAGCTGCACCTACATGGGAAGATGGGGGGAAATAAGGGTTGGGACTGAGGCAGTAAAAGATTAGAAATGAGCTTTGTAAGGGCAGTATCAAGGTCACAATACAAGATGGATATTGTGCATATATAAACTGTATGCATTCAATACTATCAATAGGAGACCAAGGAGAAAAAATTTCCAATGACTGTCCCAATATAAATCATTGCTAGAACGACCCACCCTCCTCTCAAAGTGCATTCTCATTACTGTGGGGAGAGGAGAGGTAGGGGGAAAAGCCTGATGACCCCTATAGAACCCACCTAGGGAAGGCCTGGAGTCCAGGGAAAATAGAGAGGGACGAATGGGGGCCTGACAAGCATCCAGCACTCCCCAGGCTAGGGAAAAGGCCTCCGGCATGGGGACTCCCAAACCCCATATCTGAAAAGAGCTGGCCTTCAAAATCAAAGGGGAAACCGGAAGCCAGATATCTGCCCGCCCTCCTCCCCATGCACCTCTCCCCTGGAATACGTAGGAAGGGGGGGAAGCCTGAGAACCCCTAAGAGTCCACCTGAACCCACTTCTTGCCATCTGAGCTGGCACCCAGGGAAGGCATGGAGTCAGGGGGAAGAGAGGGGGTTGGCTGGGGGCCTGCCAAGCCTCCCAGCTCTCCCTAGGCTAGGGAGAAGGCCTCCAGCATGGGGCCTCTTTGGAACTTTCTATCAAATGTTGAACAGCACACTTCAGTAGAGGCAAAATGAAAATTTTAATTGAAATGATATTTTTTCAATGATGTTTTATTTTAAAGGTCTGCTTTAAATGCAGACAATTACTAAGATTATCCAGTTAATAGTTATACAAAATGATAATATCCAGGAGTTGGTGAGACTGCCCCAGGCACCACGTTTCTAACCCCTTTGGTGGTCAAGTCTGATGAAGCAAGGTAGTGGTAGAGAAATAATATCCAAGGCAGTGAGTTAAAGATGCATTGGAGTTAGTCTGCTTTTTACCTCATGGCTTTTCTCTGTCATGTGCTCTATCTCTCCCATGTGCTCTCTCTGCTGAACTCCAAAGCCAGAACTCCATTCTTTGTTTTTGTTTGTTTGTTTGTTTGTTTGTTTTTGGGCCACACCCAGTGATGCTCAGGGGTTACTCCTGGCTATATGCTCAGAAATCACTCCTGGCTTGGAGTACCATATAAGATGCTGGGGGAAATCAAACCACCGTGCATCCTAGGTCAGCTGCGTGCAAGGCAAATGCCCTACTGCTGCCATACCATTCAGGTTTTTTATTCAAACCAACTCCCAAATCCAGCAGGGAAAGGTCAAGTTATATATAAAAAATTAACTATCCACTGGACTTTTACATCTTAAAGGAAGAAATTACTGGGAAGGAGACATTGGGAAAACACACTTGTTTAGGCTTTTACCTAAATTCATCTTACATTTCCACCTGAGAGAGAGAGGGAGGGAGGGAGAGAGTGTGAGAGAGAGAGATTAAAAAATTTTTGTTTTACTTTTCTCCACCAGAGAGAGAGAGAGAGAGAGTGTGTGTGTGTGAGAGAGAGAGAGAGAGAAAGAGAGAGAGAGAGAGAGAGAGAGAGAGAGAGAGAAGTGACAAAATTTTGTTTTACTTTTCTCCACCAGAGACTGGAACTCAGATCAGAACTCAAAGCATCAACATTTAAATTGTATACATCAGGAGCCAGCGAGGTGGCACTAGAGGTAAGGTGTCTGCCTTGCAAATGCTAGCCAAGGAAGGACCTTGGTTCGATCCCCTGGCTTCCCATATGGTCCCCCCAAGCCAGGAGCAATTTCTGAGTGCTTAGCCAGGAGTAACCTATGAGCATCAAATGGATGTGGCCCAAAAAACAAAAAAAAAATGTATACATCATTCTCAAAATTTGAGGACTAAGGAAATAGCCTAAGTAGCAGGAGCTCATTACTTAAAGCCTGAGCCCAATCCTTGATCCTGGATGGCACCTCATGATAGCAGTAGGTAAAGCCATGTGAGGTATTTGAAGAGTGACCCTAAATACAGCTAAGATGGGTTATAGTGGCACCTAAGCAGTACAAAGAAGGGTCCCTGTAGAATCAACTCACTTACATATTAATAAGAAGGTAATTTATCAAACTATGATTCATTTCTTAGGATAAAAATGTATGTTTCTTGAAGTTCAAATCAAATTGAGATGAAGAGAATTAACTTGCAGTTCTGAAAAGTATTACAGCAGCGTGATATCATTTAAAAAGCATCTAATGTTTATTTTTATAAAATATAAACCCAGTATAATCTGGAGTGGCAGGGATTATTTGAAATTAAATAACTTCTAACAGTTTCATTTCATGCTCCTCCTAATAAATAAGATTTTTTTTGAATTTTCATTACTTCTTTGTCAATCTGAGTCTAACATCATTATCTTTGGCCTCTCTCAGAATAAAACAGCAGTAAAACTATGCTGAGTACTAGGCTATAAAATACAAATCTATCAATTCATTGAATGTGAGAGATAGGGAGGGGAGAGATAAGACATTTGTGCATGATGTAGTATCGTGCCATATGGATGCACTGAATATGTATGAATATTTTCATCAATGATGATGAAATGCAATTTAAAATAATGAATTCAGTTATCATAGCATTTTCAGCAGTGACAAAGTTGTGAAAATAGAAATAAAAGGGAAAGAGTTAAGTTATTCCTATGGGGAAAATGCCAGGAGGAAAAATATTGTTAGAAGTGCTAAGCGTATGGCTGAAGGGGTAGATCAAGTATGAAGTCTTGGGTTCAATTCCTGACCTGTCTTGCTGACCATCCTTAGCTTAAGTGTGCCCCTACACTATCTTTGGGTTTATGGAAGATTAACTAGAGGAAAATAACTGGTGAAATTAGTGGAATGCATAGGAACACACAAACTAATTATTCACTCTCTTCACAACAAAATTTTTATTAAAAATCTTTAACGTTTTTACTTCTACCTCTGATATTCTCTTAACAGAACAGGAAATTCCCAAGCTGCATGTTTAGAGAAATTACACTGAATAGCAAAGTACCCATTTGTGTAACGCATAGAGATCACAGTGCAAATAAATAAATAAATAAATAAATAAATAAATAAATAAATAAAGTATTGCTTGTGACCTAATTTTTCCAGATTTGTTCTTTCTCAAAATAAGGTTGATGCCTTACAGACTGTCCAAGTACGTTTTTTCTGGAGTGAAATCTGAAATAATTTCCATGTAAAACTATTCAACCTGTCATTTCTCTATGATGTTCATTTTCACCTCTTGATAATACCTCTGGCTGCAAAGAGTTACATCCCTAGTACACATTCACATCTTATGAACCCTGCACATGTTGAAGTCCTCAGTGGAGTTGGCACACATTCTGCAAAATTAAATGCAGAAAACTAGCTAGTCTGGCAACATTGCTAAAAAGTCCAATCTAGAATCCTGATGCCTTTTTATTTACTATTATTATTATTATTATTATTATTATTATTTTGTTTTGGGGCCACACCCAGTGATGCTCAGGGGTTACTCCTGGCTATGCACACAGAAATTGCTCCTGGCTTGGGGGACCATATTGGACACGGGGGGATCGAACTGTGGTCCGTTCTAGCTTAGTGCATGCAAGGCAAATGCCCAATTGCTGTGCCACCACTCGGCCCCAATGATGCCTTTTTATTAGACAAATATTTCCTTTTAAAATAGTGCTAAATTTACAGTAAAAATAAAAATGTAGGGGCCGGCGAAGTGGCGCTAGAGGTAAGGTGTCTGCCTTGCAAGCGCTAGCCAAGGAAAGGACCACGGTCGATCCCCCGGCGTCCCATATGGTCCCCCCAAGCCAGGGGCAATTTCTGAGCGTGTAGCCAGGAGTAACCCCTGAGCATCAAATGGGTGTGGCCTGAAAAACAAAAAAATAATAGTAATAAATGAAAATAAATAAAAATGTAATAGCATTCCCATGTACTCCATACCAGTTCCCCTATTGGTAACATATTGTCTTACTAAGTAAGGTTCATCTGTCAGAATAAAAAATCTCTGTTATTATTATCTAAGAGACTCTGATACAGTTTATTCTTATTAATAATATTATAATCGTTATCTAAATGCCACACTTTATTTCAGATGATCATAGAATCTATTACAAGACTAAACCTTCAAAATTCTAAAATTGTCCTGTGGAAAATGCCTCTCCTCCCCCTTTCACCCTGACTGGGGAAAAAAATGCTGAAATCAACAAAAAAGATAGCTTTTGTCTTATAACAAAAAAGAATCATGAATAATGAATGTACAAAGAAAAGCTTGAGGTAAAGATGTGACTGCTCTCTCTCTCTTTCTCTCTCTCTCTCCAGTACTTTTAGTACTTTTTTTAGAGGATCAATCGATGCCATTCTGATCAACAGTGTATGAGTATGGCGGTTCCTTTCACCCCACATCCTGATAAAATACTGATTGGTTCTACTTTACCAACTTCACGGATGTGAGGTGCTTTGATTTAGATTTCTTAATGATAAGCGATGAAGACATTTGGCAACTCTCAAGAAATCAAGAATTGAGATTCCATAAAATTCCACTTTTTTGGCATCTAACCCAATAAGTGGAAAGTTAATTCAAAAAGATGTTAGTGTTTCTATGTCCACTGTAGCTCTATTCACAATAGTCAAGGCTTGAAAACAACCCAAGTGTTCAAGACCAGATGAGCTAATATATGAAATATACCTTTATATATATATATATGGTATATATATATAAAAATAGAATACCATGCAGGCATAACTAAGAGGAAACCCTGCAGTTCACAGTTCCATGCTTAGAACTGGAGAGTAACAGAAAGAAATTTATGAAAGGGAGGACAAAACTGAATGATCTCTCTCTAAGGAGAGTATAAAGAAATAGAGTAACAGAAAAAGAATGGTCTGAAATAACAGACCTCAAGAGTGAGCCTACAGAATTGAATTTGTTAAGGGTGGGGGGGGGTGTGAGAGGTGGGAGAGGACCTAAAGACAGTGATGTAGGTATTTTGACACTCTGATGGCATAGTTATACTATGCTGGAATAGTTAAACTCTGGAGGAGTGGTTACATTCTGGTGATTTAATTATACTCTGATAGTGTATTTACTATATTTTTCACTCAATAAGATGCACTTGACCATAACACATCATTTTAATTTTTATTTATTTTTGTTTGTTTGTTTTGGTCACATCTGGTGATGCTCAGGGGTTAGTCCTGGCTACGCGCTCAGAAATTGCTCCTGGCTTTGGGGGACCATACGGGATGTGGGGAGGGGGGATCGGACCTCGGTCCATTTTAGGTCAGTGCCTGCAAGGCAAATGCCCTACTGCTGCGCCACCTTCGGGCCCCAAGACAACATACATAGTATTTAGATGTTTTCCTCCCCTGCACCAAGGCTTCAGTTCCAGGCAGCATTTGCTCTATAAGACGCATCTTTTGGGTGAAAAAAAAGTGAGTCTTATGGTACAAAAAGTATGGTATGCTGTGTGCTTGAATTGCCCTAATAGAAAAACTAAAATGAAAAGAAAGGAGATTTAAATATTCTTGGTCCTCACACATTCTCAAACCCAGATTATGTTTTATAATTTATTCTTTGTAAGATCAAGGAATGTTTTGAGGTCATGCATTATGTTTCCTCTTTATCAATGAACTAAGTCTGTTAGAAAGCAAGCCCCTTTAAATTAACTGAAAACATTGGAAATGAACTACATAACATTTTCTAAAGAAAAGACATTTTTATCTTAGCTTTATTTCTGTCTTACCTACATAAACAGAGGTCAAACTTGTGGAAGTAGATCAGTCACTCAGAAAATGAAATCTATGGATGGTTCTTTCAGTGTCAGTATTCAGTTTGGCTCTCAATAACCTCTTCACATATTATTCTTTCACTAATCTTTAAATTCGCTGCACAGCTGTGATTATTTCATTTGACACATCTAATGTTCTTTCTGTGTTCTATGATCCCAACCAAATACCATGTTATAGTTAGTTGTCTTGTTTCTTTAGGCTCCTCTGGACTGTGACAGTTTTTCCTTGTTTCTTAAAACCGTGTCAATTTTGAGGGATTCTTAATGGCTCAGTGTTTGTAGACTGTCCTTCACTTTGAGTTTGGTTGATGTTATTCTCATGATTGAATGGGTTATGGCTTGTCAGTAGGAAGGCTATAAAGGTCAAGTGCCATTTTATCAACATGACTTATTCTTCTCGTTAACCTTGATCACTTGCCTGAGGTTGAATTCCTATGATTTTTCTCCTCCAAAGAAGTTTCCCTACCTTTCATAAAGAAGACTGTATGCAGCCCACAATCAAAGGATGGGAGTCCTGGTCTACCTCTTTTAAAATGGAGTATTTACATGAATAACTTGGGTTAATCCTATTAAATAGAAAAAATTGTCTATTCTTTCACATTAATTAATTATTCATTGGGCAACAGACCTCAATATTGGCTCTTGGGAATATATGTATATTTAACCTGAGATTATGATTCTTTACGGTATTATTGATTTTGTTTATTGTCAAGCTTTATCCAACTGGAAGTCTTTCAGTTGACTCTGACCCTTCGATATAATTTCATCATTCTAGTATATAATGGTGTTTTATTGATAACTCTTTTTAGCCTTCTCTTTCTTTGCTTCAGATTTTTCTACTCCAGCTCTAGAAACAGGAGTCTTTGCACTGTTTCAGGAAGAAAAGGTACTGATTCACTTGTTGCTATTAGATTTTATTTCTGGACCTACTTAGTTAAAGCAAGGAAATATATGCAAATACTAATCTATAACTATACATGCTTCACTATATGTGTGTTGTTTTGGTTTTGGAACTATACCTGCTTGTGCTTAGGGATTATTTCTGCCTCTATGACCAGGGGTCACTCCTGGCATGGCCGAGGGAACCGTATGTGGTACCAGGAGTCTAACACACTATGTGCAAAGTAAGTGCCTTACCCACTCTTTAGACCCAACATGTTTTTAAAAAGTATTTATGTTTTTAATAATATTTTACTGTAGTAAACTAAACAACAGTTAATATTAACTTTTTCAACATAATTCTACATCAGTATTTCTCAAATGAGGCCCAAATGGCCTCCAGCACATACCTGTATATGAAAATTTTGTAAATAGGGAGACACAACACTATATTAGGGGTCAACGAGTAAGATGAAGGAAGGACAGAGGAAATAAAAAAGGTCAGAAAGGGCTACATTTGGACAAAGTTAAAGAAATGCTATTCTAGACTTTATCCCTGACTTACTATCAACAGAAAAAAAATTAATTCCAGGTTTTGTTT
This sequence comes from Suncus etruscus, assembly GCF_024139225.1. Lineage (NCBI taxonomy): Eukaryota > Metazoa > Chordata > Mammalia > Eulipotyphla > Soricidae > Suncus > Suncus etruscus. Next base: position 29,843,657 of record NC_064854.1, on the reverse strand, counting down.
TGTTTTTAACCTGTGAAGTCATAGTCTTAACATCTTTTAAAAGCTTCATTTATTATTATTATTATTATTATTATTATTATTATTTGTTTTGGGGGGCATCTCACCTGATGGTGATCAGGGGATACTTCTGTCTCTACACGCAGAAATTACTACCAGTGGTGTTTGTGGAACCATATAGGATGCTGGGGATTTAATCCAGGTTGGTTGTGTACATGACAAATACTTTGAGTGCTCTCCTATCTCTCCAGGCTACTTAGGCTTGTTCAAACTGCATACCACACATTTAATAAGGCTGTTCTATTCAAGTGTATGTGTGTATGTGAGTGTGTGTTTGAAAGAGAGGAGGGGTGAGATAGAAATAGTGCTGAGTGCTGAGGATTGAGCCCAATACTTAATATATACTTTGCTGCTAAGCTCTATTCCTAGTCTTTATAATATTTAATATAATTAACGTCTTTTCATGACATTTTGTATCCTAGACCTCGTAAATGATTTTAGGGGACCTCTCAACATGCTCAAGGACCCTGATGGCCAGTCCTTGTGATATTCAATCACAGTCTTGGCAGTTTGGAGTTTAGATTCCAAGGACGGGGACCCTTTTGGGCCCTGCAGTTCCTGGAACCACCAGGTTCACTATGTGGTGCTAAGGGGGGAACCTCTGCAGGTGATCCATGGATCATGCAGTGCTGGGCTTTAAACCAAAGTCATTTTTCTGACCCTTAAATGATTTCCTGACCTTTAAATGACTTCCTGACCCTTATTTTGTCACCTTTAAGGTTAACTGTGCTTTCCAGTTTTATAAGGTTTGACAAATGTATGTCATTTGCCTACCATTACAGGATCACACTGTGTATTTTCATCATCCTAAATAATGCCCATGCTTTACTCATTCAACTCTCCTCTCTTCCACTGTGTGAGCCCTTGGAAATTACTGATATTCTTCCTATTTCTACAAAATAAATCCTATAAATATACATTCAAGATTAATACATAACTTTGTGTGACTTATTCTCTTTTTATACTTAGTGCCATTTCACTGTGAAGATGTAGCAAAATTTGCTTATGTATACTGATTGAAAAGCTTTGTTTTTTGCTTGCATTGTTTTAAGATGATGAAATAATTATTCTATTAATGTACATTTAGGAATTTGTGTGATTACAAGTTTTTGTATGAGTTTGATACATAGAAAAAAGAGAGAGCAGTTAGAAATTTATGAAGAATGAATACATCTTCATAAAATTTCAAACAAGAACATGATTTTAAAGGAGGCTAACATTGTCTGTAGCTTTTGATATGTGTAAGTTTATGACCAGCCACCATTTACTCGATTTAACAATAGCAAGTTGTTACAAACCTTGCAAGAACAGTAAAATGTCCTTGGGGTTGAGGAACAAGGCAGATGTTTTATGCAAATTTACAGCTATGATTTCTGAAAATCTGATGGGAATTGCCTCAAGCAATGAAACTAATTATCAGAAATAATATGGAGTGACCGCCTAGAATATTACTTTACATGTCTGAACATGATTCCTCATGCGATGAAACAACCAAAGCTTGTCCTTATTTTCTAGTATGTTCACATCTTAGAAGATAGCTCTCATGATTGACATACATATTTAAAAATGTTAAGTACTGGGGCCAGAACCATAGTACAGAGGACATTTTCTTTACAACGTGGTGACTTGAGTTCGATCCCCAGTATTTCATATGGCCCCTGGAGTCTAGCAAGGAGTAATCCCTGAGCACAGAGCCAGGAGTAAGCCTTAAGTGCTGTTGGGGAATTCCTAAAAAGCCCCCCCCCCCCCCAAACAACAACAACAAAACCAATCTTATATTCAGAGACAGAAAGATAGCTCAATAGCTTTGCAGGAGACTCAAGTTCAATCCCTGGCACCACATAGCCCTCCAAGAACCACTAGGCCCTAACTCAAGCTCTAAACCTTGATCACACCAACATATATAACAGCAACAACAACAAAGCAGGCAAGTAAATACAATTTTTATAAAAAATAAACCACTTAAAATAATAATTAAAAATCTCAAACAAATTTTTATTAAAGTCTTATGTACATTAAAAAATATGGGGCTACATTAGAAAATACTTTGTTTCTCCCCACTTTTTTTCCCCTGATCCTGGAAATGTTAACACAAGCCCAAATCTGGGACAAGGCCAGACTTTCCTCATTTGCTCTAACTCTTCCTACAGGACAGAACAGTCATTTCTTCTTTTGTATATATAACAGTATTCCAGGAAGAAAGTTCTTAGAAATTTGAGATAATAGGGGGCAGAGAGATAGCATGAAGTAAGGCATTTGCCTTGCATGCAGAAGGATGGTGGTTCGAATCCCAGCATCCCATATGGTCCCCTGAGCCTGCCGGAGGCGATTTCTGAGCATAGAGCCAGGAGTAGCCCCTGAGTGCTGCTGGGTGTGACCCCCCCAAAAAATAATTGAGATAATAGCCTACATCTAGAAACAGGTGAGAAGGGTCCTTGTTTTTTATTATTTATTTATTTATTTATTTTTGGGTTTGGGGGCCAAACCCGGTGTCACTCATGGGTTACTTCTGACTATGCACTCAGAAATTGCTCCTGGCTTGGGAGGTCCTTGTTTTTTGGATGGTGACATCCTAAAACAAAGTTAAGAAGGATCCACATGACTCTGCTTTGAACCTTCTGAGCATCCTTTAAGGCTAATGGTACTTCCACAGGAAGTGATTAGTTTTGAGATGTCTTTCCATAGGGACACCTTGAGGTTCTGTGGGGGTAGGTCTGGGGGGGGGGTTAGGATGGCATTGAGAACCCAGGGGGAATGGTGTTACTTGGTGGAAATGGGGGCTTCCAGAGCCACACAGCAGTGCTGGGAGTGGGGCTGGAAGAGGTAGGAAAAGAGAGGAGAGAGTAAAAGGGGAAAGAAAAAAACAATCCAGTGAGAGGTGGGTTGGGTTTTTTTTAGTGAATTGCTGGTCTGCCTCATCCAGCAGGTATTTGTTGTAACAAATGTTTATTTTGTTTAAAAGAGTAACAGTTTTGTTCAAATGTCCCTGCTCTTATTCTTAGCAAGAACTGCAAAGAGGAAATCTCAACACATACAATGGAGAAGACTGATCATCCCACCTAGTGGCCGTGAGTGAACATGCATTCCGGTAACAGCTTTTGACCATGGCAACTCCCAGTTCAGTATTTGGGGATTGTCCTGCCAGTTTGGGAATCAAGTTGGGACTTTCTTTGAAGCTCTCAGACCTTTGAGCTCTCTCCAGCCTGTAAACTGCCTGGAACTGTTGATAATAGGAAATCTAGTCTGATTTATGGCCTCAGGGATACATTTCACTATTTTACTATGGTATATAATGGTGTCTGTATATATTTTGATGCACTAGTAACTAAGTTCTATAAATAGTGAAATAAGGTTCTCTATTCACAAGCTTGCTAAAATGCTATCTATTTTTCTGTCTATTGAGATGATCATTCATTATTTATCTTTTATTATTTTGTTGTGATGATGCTTAATTCTGTTTTGAAAAATTGAAGTAGTATTGTTTTATAATACTATATAAGTTTCAAGTGGAAGACAATGTGGTTGATTGCATCTAACTGTGCTGAGGACTTACTCCTGTCTTTGTGCTCAGGGGTCATTCCTGGTGGTGATCAGGAAGTCATTTCAATCCAACATAGGGAAGTGCCTTTATCTACAGACTGTCCTGCCTCGGTATTAAATAAAGGTCAACGGCTGCCTATGCGACATTTTGATCACCACCAAAAGTCTAGTCTCTGGGACATTGATATTTTCCTTTCTCTTCCCTTGGTTTTCACAGTGTTTGAGGACTTCCTACTTGGTTGTGACCTGAACACTCAGGGACCCAGGATCTCACCAGAGTGCTGGTGATTGTATTTGTGATCTCACATTTATGAGTCACTCGGCTCCCAAGCCATATGATTTTTTTTAATCAAATTATCTTTATCTATATCTCTTTGCTTTTAAAAGTTAATGCTTTCTAGTTGGTGTTCTTTTTTAAGTATAATTTTTATTGAAACCAATGTGAATGACAAGTCTTTTACAGTTATATTTAAGGTAGATAGTGACAATAAATTAGGGCAATTCCTACCACCAGTGTGACCTCCCTACACCCCTGTTCCCAGCATGCATCTCCATACCTCTACCCTTAGCCCCTTGGACTGCTAGTGTAACAGGTCCTTTTTGCATATAGCTTATTGTAGTTTGGGTCTCTTGATTCTCTTGGGTTAGGTATTTAGGTCTGATCATTTTTCATTTCCACTCAGTGTTTGTGAGACTGCTTGCCCCTGGTACCATCCATTTCTTATTTCTTCAACTAACTAGTTAGTGTTCTTTTATAAAACATCTATACCTAGACTTAAGAAATTATAAGACAAATCTCTATAATTCTCCTGGTTTATATTGTTCATTTCAGATATATTCTCAATTTTGCTATTCTCATAAACTTAAGACTTGATCTCCATCTTTCTATTTATTAGAAAAATCTATTTCATTAGAAATATTTGGGTGATGGGGACAGAGAGCAAGCACAGCAGTAGGGCATTTGCCTTGCATGCAGCTGATCTAGGATGAACGGTGGTTTGAATTCCAGCATCCCCGATGCTTCCTGTGCCTTCCAGGAGCAATTTCTGAGCACAGAGACAGAAGTAACTCCTGAGTGCTGCTGAGTGTGACAGAAAGAAAGAAAAGAAAGAAAGAAAGAAAGAAAGAAAGAAAGAAAGAAAGAAAGAAAGAAAGAAAGAAAGAAAGAAAGAAAGAAAGAAAGAAAGAAAGAAAGAAAGAAAGAAAGAAAGAAAGAAAGAAAGGAGAGGAAGGGAGGGAGAGAGGGAGGAAGGAAGAAGAGGAAGGGAGGGAGAGAGGGAGGAAGGAAGAAGAGGAAGAAAGAAGAGGAAGGGAGAGTGAGAGGGAGGAAGGAAGGGAGGGAGAGAGGGAGGAAGGAGGAAAGAAGGAAGGAAGGAAGGAAGGTAGGAAGGAAGGTAGGAAGGAAGGAAGGAAGGAAGGAAGGAAGGAAGGAAGGAAGGAAGGAAGGAAGGAAGGAAGGAAGGAAGGAAGGAAGATTTGTGAGGATTTACCAGGAAGTCATCTGCCAGAATTTACCAGAAAGTCATCTGCCAGAGACATTTTTCTCATTTAGAAACAGGAATTTGAGCTGGAGAGATAGCATGGAGGTAAGGCATTTGCCTTTCATGCAGAAGGTCATCGGTTCGAATCCCGGCATCCCATAAGGTCCCCCGTGCCTGCCAGGAGCAATTTCTGAGCATGGAGCCAGGAATAACCCCTGAGCACTGCCGGGTGTGACCCAAAAACCACACACACACACACACACACACACACACACACACACACACACACACACACACACACAAGAAACAGGAATTTATCCTTATTAGGAGTAAAAAGTTGAACTTTCTATTTCTTATATCTTATTATTTGTATATTTTAGAAACTTCTCTACTTTGTATGGTATTTCAAATTGATAACTGTGCCTAAGTTATCTTTAAATTTTTAAATGATGACATTGAATAACATAAAATATAAATGGTCTAGTTTAATTTATTCTATTTGTTTGGTTAGATTGGGGCCACATGTGGGTGTGCTCAGGCTTATTCCTAGCTCTACCCTCAGAGATCACTCCTGGTGTGTTTGGGAGACCAAAAGAGGTGCTGGGGATTGAACCTAGGTTGGCTGCATGCAAGGTAAATGCCCTATCTGCCCCATGAGGTTTTCTTTTGTATTGTTTTGTAATGTGCCCATATATCACATGTATCACTCAACAATGAGCTATACAGAATCAGACTATTCCTCCTTGTATTTACCATGTCTTCTGATCCTCTTGTAACAGAGCCAATCCCAGGCATAAGATCACTGCAGAGAGCCATCTTGTGGTGTGCTTCTATATAAAATAAATACACATTTTTAAATGGAATACCTATGCATCATCACATTTACAATAGACATTTCCTTCATTATTTCCGGTTTTCAGTGCACCTCTTTACAATTGACTAAGATATTAAGATATTTTAATTATTTTATTGTGTTTACTGATTCCCCATTATTAGTTTATTCATACATTTAAAGCCTATATTCTTGTCTTTTTTCTATTCCTTGTAAAGTTTTAGTTTGGTTTAATGAATAACACTTGTTAGCAATAAATCATTAAGACCTTTCAAAGAGTCAACTTTTTGTCTTAATTTTCTGTGCTTACATTATTGCTACTGTTTTGTTATTTCTTTATATTTTTCCATATTTTATATTATTTTATCTTAATCTGTTCTTTTACTATCATCCTTAAGTCAGAAGCTCAAAGTTATTTGCTCTCTTTATCTTAATATATGCATTACATTTTTAAGTAGTTTATTTGCATTGCACATGTTGTATCTGTATATCTCTTCATTCTGACTTAAAAATTCCAGCATGCAATTTTTCTTTGAACTATGGACTATTTAGAAATATACTACAAAAATTTAAACATTTCAGTGTTTTCTAATTATCTTTCTTGTAATAAATGTCTACCTTAGTTTTACTGTGTCCAGAAAACATACTAGTATTTTTCTTCACAAAAATATGCTAGACCTGATCTCATGTAGCAAGGCCAGTAATTAGTCACAGACACTAGTCAGAAGAAGAAAGAAAAAAATGAAATGATCTCATGCTTCTGTAAAATATAGAAAGACATAAGGGGATTAAAATGGGATTCTTGTCTTACTATCAACACTTCTTTATTGTTAACTTGTTTTCTTTTAGAAGATATTTCATAAAATTATTTTCTTCCATATTTGTCCTTTCAAAATTTATATATAATTTTTACAAAACCACACTTTTCATAAGCAATGTTATCTCACCAACTTTGTTATCTCACCAACTTCCTATATGCATAATTAAAAATGTTTCTATTCCAGTTGTGCAGTTTAGGCGACTTGGACAAGATTGTAAATATACAACCATGAAAATATAAAAATGCAATCAAGAGACACATTTCCCTGGGCTCCAAACTTTCCTTGTAGAACATTCCAGTCCCTCCATGTCCAACCTCAAGCAAATAACAATTTCTTTGTGTCCTTCCAGATGCCTATGTTTAAATTTTGCATCTGAATACTACATAGTATGACTCTTCTATAATAAGATACTTCATACAGAAAAGTAATTTTGAAATTCATCCCTGTGTGTGAAATGGTAGTTGTTCTTTTTATTGTTAAACAGGATTTCAATGTATGCAAATTTGTTTTAAGTTGTTAATGTTTATGGTTGTCTAGGCTTTCTGGGGGTATAAAAATAATTTTTAAGTCAAAAAGAAACTCACCTGTAAGTATTTTTATAAATGAATATTATTATGATTTGGGGGATACATTCTAGGGTAAAAGTATGTCTAACCTCAGAGTCCAGCAACTTTGTGAAGTGGCACTTAGTGCCATATTATAATTCCAGTCACCAATCTAGAATTTTCTATTGGATCCATTGCCTCAACAACACTTGATGTATCTTTCACATTTCACCCTCCTAATATGTGAAATAAATATTTCCATTTGGGAAAGATAGATACCAAGGCAATATGAGTGGATATTTTAAATAAAATCTTAGCCATTTATATTGCCTTGGTATCTATCTTTCCCAAACAGTAATTAAACTGCTGAATACACCAGTTTATCTCTATTTCATCTCAAGTATTATTAACAAACTGAGCTTTTAAATAAATATTTTCTTCAGGGCTGGAGAGATAGAACAAGGGTTTAAGCACTTGCCTTGTATGCTGCAAACCTAGATTTGACCTTCAATATCACAATAGTCCCCTGAGTACCATCAGGATATTCTCTGGATTCAGAGCTAGGAAAAGCCCTTGAGTACTGTGAGGTGTAACCCAAACCATAACCTCCCTGCTCCCCCCAAAAGAGAGAGATTTTCTTTTCTAGTAAGTGTAAAACAAAGCTAACTCCTAGAAGTGAACCCTTGAATTAATTTGAATCCTATGCTGTTGGATTATGAGGATGAGAGAAGATATCCAGATGACCATGAGAAAGAGGTTTCTGACCTTGGCTATTAGAGAGATAAGCAAAACAAAACAGAGATCACTCACTTTATACCTGGGAGAATGGCTTGATTTTAGGAAACAAGCACTAGTGAGAATGGTCAGGAAACCTTGTATGGAATTGGTGGAAATGGATATTGGAGTGGTAAAGTATGAGACCAAGAAATACCATATTGAGCCAGAGAGATAGCACAGCAGCTGGGCATTTGCCTTGCATGCAGCCAACCCAGGACAGACTATGATTTGATTCCCGGAATCCCATATAGTCCCCTGAGCTTGCCAGGAGCGATTTCTGAGTGCAGAGCCAGGAGTAACTCCTGAGTGCTGCTAGGTGTGATCCCAAAACAAAACAAAACAAAAACCATATGATTTTTATTAGTATATAAATATAGAAAGAAACTAATCTAATAGATCAACCAATGAAAACAAAATAAACTCTTAGATTATAATACCAAATAATAATCATAAGGAAGTGGGGAGACAGATAGGCAAATTCGGTAAAATGGTTAATTCTATGGTAAAGGTTAGAATTAGGTTCTTTAAATAGTGAACTTAATTTAGAATTACATGCTCTGATTTTTAGCAATATACACCTAAAACTTAAAATAATGGTAGAATAAAAAGGCAATAAAATTAATTTGGGGCTCACAATGCTCAGGACTTACTCCTGACTCTCCACTCAGAGATCACTTGTGGCAGTGCTCAGGGGACCATATGAGATGCCAGGGGTAAAACCTGGGTCAGCTGCATGCAGGGCTGGTGCCTTATTTTTACTATGGCTCTGGTCCTTAAATTAATTTTTTAAAATAACCTCCCAAATCAATATAACACTTCTCCCTACAAAAATAATGCTTTAGATAAAAAAATTCTCACCTAATTTAATTATATTCTCCAATGTAATCAATTTATTACAGTTTAGGTAATGTGATTACAATAGCATTGATGTTTATGTTCCGGATGGGCTTAGTTACAAAATTTCTGCCCATCTCAAAATGCTTAAAACTGCCGCCATCACTGCCGCCAGGTCACCTCTAACTTTTAAAAGTCCTTTTGCAAACTGGCCACAAGATGTCCCCACAGTTCTAGAAGGCACTTTATCTCGCCACACAGGTTTTTTTCCACTTGCCTTGATTCACTTTGTGGATGTTAACCAGTGACGTTTAATGAGATTTTTGTTCTAAATTTACTTTTAAAATGCTATGTCCATAAGAAACCAGCCATCTATTCTTCAGAGGAAAACACATGTGGCTTAGGGCTGAAGGTCTATTCCCCAAAGTCAAGGATACATTTTCTTAAATTGCTCAAATAATTTAAGAAATTATTAGTTCTTAAATTATTCTATTTCTTAAATAATGGCTGCCTTGAGTTCTTAAATGATCATATAATGTTACAAGTGTAGCATGATATTATTGTTACCCGCTCTGTGTCAAATTTTATTGAAAGTGAATAATTAAAGAAAGCATATCCAGGGGCTGGAGTGATAGCACAGCAGTATGGCATTTGCCTTGCATGCTTCTGACTCGGGACAAACACGGGTTAGGTCCCCAGTATCCCATATGTCCCCCCAAGCCTGCCAGGACTGACTTCTGAGCACAGAGCTAGGAGTAACCCCCTGAGTGGCACTGGGTGTGCACTGAAAAAAAAAATAAAAGGAATGAAAATAAAAAAAGCATAACATATCAATGTCTTCTATATTTCTTTTATTAAAATGTCTCTCCTGGAGGTGCTCTGTGAGGTTAGACTCAAATTAGTTTTGGTTACAGCAAGTAAATCTTATCTGAACTGCACAAAAATGTTATAGTGCCACTGAGTTTCAAGCAAGAACTAATACTCTTACAGCTACCTGAGTTAAGACAGGTGGCTCCAAATGGATTATTTGATGCTTTAAGGACTTTTTTTTTGGGGGGGTAGGGGGGTCAGAAAGGTGTTTAAGTAAATACACTTAGCTTTTCTCAGGGGGGTGCTATTCCTGGCCCAATTTCTGAGTATTGTCAGTAGGCAGCCTGTCAACATTTTAATTACTTCACTCCCTAATGATAAGAGATTATACTTTCATTGGAAGAGATTTTATTGATTTCGCCATATGGGTCCAAATCTATCCCATAGGCTTTTCCAGTGTATCTCTAAACATAGAGAAGTCTATAAGGGACCATTGTGCCATCACAACTTCTGAAAATCAGATAATGGTCTCCAGTTGGGATGAATGACACAACAATGAGTCTCCAAAGATGTCCCCAGACTGATCCTAGATACCAGGACTAGGTTCCCTTCCAGGGGCAAAGAGACAGTGTAGAGGTGACCAAATTAAAGAACTTGAATTGGGAGATTACTCTGGAGTCACTAGGTGAGCCCAATGTCCTCCCAAGGAATCTTATAATTGAAAAGAGAGGCAAGTGAGGGGTGTTAGTGTACAGAAATTAGAGTGATGATTCCCAAGCCAAAGAAGGCATGTGGCCAGGACCAGAACAATAAGTACAGTGGGTAGGGTGCTTGCTTGCTTGCAGCTGACTGCAGTTCAATCATCAGTACTCCCTGTGAAAGACCATGAGTTATTCCTGAGAACAGCCAGGTGTGGTCTCAAAATAAAAATAAGCAAAGCATGCATGTGGCCCCTAGCATCTGGACCCAGTGAAATGCAGTCTCTGAGTAGATTCCAGAAGGACCCAGAACTCAACAACAGAAGTCTTACTTCAACTTTAGGAACTAACAAATAATGAACCTGTGTCAGGAAGTCTCTGAGATTGTGATGTTACAATATTGTTGTGAGTTACAATATCAGTAGAAAACTAATAAAGTGGTTCAAATCCCCAGTTATTACACTTTGAGTCTGAAATTGCAGGACTTATAAAACCTAGTAGAGGCAGTGCCTGGGGTCTCAGTGAAGCCCAGACACCAGCCCAATCCCCATGTGCTCTGGTATAGAGAAATAGAACCCTAGAAAAAGTTGGATTTTCTGTCTGTGAATGTTTCCCAAAAGCCTGTGAATAGTTTGATCTAATCACACAATCTCTCTAGTTATCTAATTGAATCAGACAAGATCAAACTGGCCTGTTACAGACTTGATTTGATTATTCAACTAAATCAATTGATTCATTTGGTGAATTAATTCATAATGCCACAGTTATGTCTATCAATGTCTAAATAAATTACTGATACATTTAAAAAACATTTTTTTCAGCTCTTCCTGCCCCTATCCGCAAGCAAACAGAAAAAAAAAATTTTTAATGAAAGGTCAAGTTCAAGAGCAGCTAGAGACAGGAGTTGTCTAATTCTTGATTTGGGGAAGAGGGTAGGATGTCAGAGAATAATTTAGAAATATTGGCAGACATTGCTGAAAATGGCATCAGCTGAGGAAGAGGCAAGTCAAGGCTCCCGACTTAGAGAGATAATGATATCAGAAAAAATAATAATTCTAGTTTTAGTTTCATTTCTTTTGGGTTTTTATTTTTAGTTGAGTTTTTTTGTTTGTTTGTTTGTTTTTGGGCCATACCAGGAGATGCTCAGGGATTACTCCTGGCTATACACTCAGAAATCACTTTTGGTTTGGGGGGCCATATAGGATTTCAGGGGATCGAACCACGGTCTGTCCTAGGCTAGTTCGGGCAAGGCAGACACCTTACCAGTTGCACCACCGCTTTGGTTCCATTTTTTTTCTTTTCAGTCACAGCTGGCACTGCTCCCACTCAGTGCTGGGGAGGGGGTTAGATCACTCCTGGTAATTTTGGGAGAATACATGGTACCAGGGTTTAAGACCATGGGTCCAGTCTGCAAATCTTGCGGTTCAGTTCTCTGATTTATACCTCAAGTCCAGGAATGTTTCTGAGATTCCCGAGACCAGCATAAAGATTTTTCAGCTTCTGTGGAATTTTGGCTATTAAGTTTTAAAGATTCTATTTGGGTGCCCAGAGATGTTTTGTGATTTAAAGTGCTTGGCTAAGGCTTTGATTTCAAACCCCATTTTAGCCCTGTATGTCAAACCTATTCTGAAACTTCTTCCATTTTCCCTGTTAACGGAAGAAATTCTGTGTAGAATCTGTTTTTGAGAAGTGCCCCCATGAGAGCCGGATATTTCTGGTGAAGTTACTGTGGAATCAGGTAAAGAACTTGCATAGCATGTTTGGAAGCAAGAGACATGTATGCATGCATGCATGGGGCTGTGTGGGCATGCGTGAGGGGAATTGACTTCCATTGCCAATGTTGCCATCAAGGACAGAATGGGTGTGAGTTGAGTGTGGGGTGAGGAAACTTGAGTGCATTTCAATGCCTGGGAGCCTGGCAGGGTATCTGAGTCAGGGCAGGGCAGGAAGAGGGGATGACGGTGAAATGCTCACCACTTCCCCTGGCTGCACTTGGATTGAATCCTCTGTGTGAATCATATAACCCAATGGCTGACATGGAAAAGGCAGAGATGACATTATTGGTGATGATCAGTGGGGAATGGTACCTCATGCTTATAGTCCTTTTATTGTCCCAGGCCCTTGTTTTGGGGGCCCACAACCAGCAGTCCTCAGGTTTACCCCTGACTCTGTGCCAGGAATCACTCGTGGCAGGGCTTCAGGTGGACCATATGGGGTCCTGGGGATCAAACCTGGATCAATCATGTACAGGACAAGTACCTTCCCTACTGTTTGAGCCCTACTTTTCTTCAATATCTTTTTCTTTGATTTTCTTTGGGGCACAACCAGCAACACTCAGAAGTTACTCCTGGCTCTGCACTCAGGAGTTACACCTAGGGGGGATCCTATGAGCTACTGGTGTCAAACCCAGGTGGGACGCCTTCAAGGCAAGTGCCCTACCTGCTGTACTGTTTCTCCAATCCCACTTCTATTTTTATGGCCCATCCTGACATCACTTCTGGCTTTCATGAAACCTCTTCCTTTAGAGGCTATCTATTGGGTATGAAAGTCTCCAGGCTCCTTCTTACTGCCTGGGGAGCTCTAAATCTAAACATTTCAGCAAATACCAGGAGTCCTATGGGCCATGTGCACCTCTTCTTAGGCTACCTGTGTTCCCTCAACACTTGGGGGTCAGCAGCCCAGAATCTGGGCATCTTCACAGCAAAAGGCAGGCCGTGCATTTGATGAATTCCAATATTTAGAATGAATCATGCATCGGGACAGAAGGAGGGGGTGAGAGACTCATGCATGCATCAGATCTACCCTCCAAGGAGCAGCGATAAGCAGGGATCCCCACCCTCCTCACCAACCTTGGGAGATGCGCCCCCCCCCCCCCCCCGCATTGAGCTGCCCTGGGAAAATCTCCGCCCTGCCATGGAGTCCCTCCACTTTTCAAATGCAAGGTTCACTTGGTTTTCTTTCTCTGGGGAAGCAAAAAGCCTCTTGGGTGCACTTTTTTTTTTTTAATAGCAAAGCAGGCAGCCTGGGTCTTGCAGAAGCCCCCCGCATAGGGGAGAAGAACCCCTAAATTTGGGAGGGGGAGCTGTCCCCGCAGGTGGGACCGAGCCCTTCTCCAGCTTGCCGGCACCCGCTGTTTCATCATGGTGCATCCTTAAAACTAGGTCAGGCCGCTCTTTCATTCCCCCTCTCTTCCCCAAGGGGCGCTGAGGCTGCCAGAATGCTCCCCGGCCTGGTCAGTCGGGGAGGGAGGCTGCAGAACCCGCGTTGCCATGGCGACCGCCTGCGCGGGGCTGGGGACCCCGGGGAAGGCGCAGCCAGACGGGCACGGCCGGCGCATACAGAGCAGAGGCTGCCGGGGCGCAGGGGACGCCGAGAGGTGTCACTTGGGTGGAGCCGCCTCGGCCTCCTTCGTGCCCTCTGACAGCAAGTGGCTTTAGCTAGGCTGGGGATGCTCTTCCTCCCCGTTTCCCCGAGTTTTTATCAGGGATGTTTGTGCCCCTTTGCTTTCTGGTCTTCCTTCCCCCGTGGGCACAAGCAAGTATCTCTAGTGAACGCCTCTCCCGGGCCATGAGTTCTGTAGGACAGACAGAGCGAGCCCAGCGAGGGACAGGCAGATGCCCTGTACGGACTGCACAAGCCCTATGGGAAGGGGGTGCACGGGGTGGGAAGAAAGACCTGCTAGCAGCCTGCTTTGGCGCATGTCTTGTTTGTCCTGTTTGCTGCTGCTGCTCTCTCTCTCTCTCTCTCTCTCTCTCTCTCTCTCTCTCTCTCTCTCTCTCTCTCTCTCTCTCTCTCTCTCTCTCTCTCTCTCTCTCTCTCTCTCTCTCTCTCGTTTCTTCTTTTCCCAGGTCTCTCTCCCTCTCTCTGTCCCCATTTCTCTCTCCAGTTTCTCTCTTTCCTCTAGTCTCTTCTCTCTCCCCAGGTCTCTTTTTCCCCTCTCTCTTCCCCAACCCCTCTTTCTCCTTTATCTCTATCTTCCAATTTGCTTCTCTTTCTCTCTCTCCCTCTCCTCCAGGCTCTTCTCTCTTCCCAGGTCTCTCTCTCCCCCTCTCATCTTCTCCCCCCACCTCTCTCTCTTCTCTCTCCAGTCTCTCTCTCCAGTCTCTTTCCTCAGGTCTCTCTCTCCCTCTATCTTCCCCACATCTCTCTCTCTTCTCCAGTCTCTCCTCTCTCCCCGGGTCTCTCCCCAGCCCCCCACCCCTGTCTCCCCATCTTTCTCTCTCGCCCCCTCCATTCTCTTCTCTCTCATCAGGTCTCTCTCTCTCCTTTTTTCTCTCTCTCACACTCTCTCTTTTCCAAGGCCTCTCTCCCTCTCTCTCCCCTCCCATCTTTCTCTCCCCTCTCTCCCTTTTTCTGTCTCTCTGTCTCTCTCTGTCTCTCTCTGTGTCTCTCTCTGTCTCTGTCTCTGTCTCTCTCTGTCTCTCTCTCTGTTTCTTCTTTTCCCAGGTCTCTCTCCCTCTCTCTGTCCCCATTTCTCTCTCCAGTCTCTCTCTTTCCTCTAGTCTCTTCTCTCTCCCCAGGTCTCTTTTTCCCCTCTCTCTTCCCCAACCCCTCTTTCTCCTTTATCTCTCTTCCAATTTGCTTCTCTTTCTCTCTCTCCCTCTCCTCCAGGCTCTTCTCTCTTCCCAGGTCTCTCTCTCCCCCTCTCTTCTTCTCCCACCACCTCTCTCTCTTCTCTCTCCAGTCTCTCTCTCCAGTCTCTCCTCTCTCCCCGGGTCTCTCCCCAGCCCCCCACCCCCGTCTCCCCATCTTTCTCTCGCCCCCTCCAGTCTCTTCTCTCTCATCAGGTCTCTCTTTCTCCTTTTCTCTCTCTTGCACTCTCTCTTTTCCAAGGCCTCTCTCCCTCTCTCTCCCCTCCCATCTTTCTCTCTCCCTTTTTCTCTCCCCCTGTCTCTCACTCTCTTTCCCCAGTCTCTTCTCTCTCTCACTCTCTCCCCCCCCCAAGGTCTCTCTCTCCCTCTCTCCCCATATCTCTTCCTCTCTCTCTCACTTGCTCTTGATCTGACACGCATACACACATTTTCTGTCTTTGTCACACTATCTCTGTCTCTGTCTCTTTCACACACACTCTCTCATCTCTCTCTGTCCCTCTTTGTCTCTGACTGTCTCTGTCTTTATTTGTCTCTTGATCTCTGTCTCTCCCCCTCCTCTTTATTTTTAATGAAACCTACCATGTCTTTTCCAGGTTGCCATCTGCTGACCAGCTTCTGTCACTGCAAAAAAAATAGTGAGCAGTGGGCCAGGCCAGGCAAGACTGCATCACCTCCTAAGACCTCCCAAAGCATTGCTGCCAGGGCAGATGTTTCTATTTTAATGCAGCTGTTTAGAGATTTGAATGGAATAAGTGCAGAAGCACTCAGAGGGTTTGAGAGAAGATGGGGCACAGGGAAAAGTGAACACAAGGGCTGGAGCATGGAGTCAGCAGCATAAGGGCAGCATTGCTTTTCTCTTAGATGTGTGAGAAAAAGCACAAGTTTCCCAGAGGCCCGTATTGCTGAGTAAATTGAGCATAGCGCCATATCGTGCTCCAGAAAAGAAATGACAATTTTAGGGCGAAGGAGGATCTAAA
This sequence comes from Suncus etruscus, assembly GCF_024139225.1. Classification (NCBI taxonomy): domain Eukaryota; kingdom Metazoa; phylum Chordata; class Mammalia; order Eulipotyphla; family Soricidae; genus Suncus; species Suncus etruscus. The sequence continues at coordinate 29,827,693 of NC_064854.1, read as the reverse complement.
ATAAAGGAAAAGTGAATAAACTTGTGTATCAGGAAGACCAGTCCTGTCAGTGACTTTTCTGCAAGCCTAGAGGCTGTGGATCAGTGCCTGGATGAAGTCAACATGAACAATGGAAGTTCACAGACCACCAGTCTAGGGTTTACAGTGATAAATCAAGCCACAATAAAAATACGAGGGCATGAGTTTATTGCTAAGACTATGGATATAGAAATATGATATATCCTGTACTCCCACCTCCCCTCATCTCTTCACGATCACCTCCCCTCATCTTTGTCCTCCTCTTTCACACCTAGAGGTACTCAAGGACTGTTCTGGTGCTCAGGAGACCATCCACAGTTCTGGGGTCTCTAACCAGGGTCAATCGGATGCAAGTGCTCTATTCTATCTCTCCAGCCCACATCTTTTCTTTAAAACAATATTTTTATTCTAGTTTAGATAAACTGGTTACCAGAATGTTTGCATTCCTGCACACAGTTTCTCCACTTTCACGACAGAAGTGCCCAGATCTTTCAACAATATTCTTCTGTTACTTCTAGTCCACCTCTTCCTTCCCCTCACCCCCCCCCCGACTGTTTAGTATTCTGAGTTTTGAAATCCAGGGCCAAAAATTTTGCACCATTTGAACCATCTGCTCCCTTGTCTTGTCTCTCACTATGTTATAGATGGTTGGTACGTAGTGACAGAGTGACATGGAATGTCAAGTTGGTAATCAGAACATAGACTCTTTACCTTAAAATACCAAATACCAGGCTGAAAGAAGCATATATCTTGCAGAAAGGGGGAACTATGGGGTACACAGGTGATCTTGAGCTTAGTGCTCAACCCTGAATTCTTGCTATAAACCTGTGACCCTTTGAGTCATCTCTTGGCCTAACATGACAGCTCTTGACTGTTTTTTGTTTGATTGTTTTGGGGCCACACCCACCAGCAGGAATTACTCCTGGCTTTGTGCTCAGAAAGTACTGATGGCAGGCTCAGGGAGCCGTATGGGATGCTGGGGATTGAACCTGGGTCAGCCACATGCAAGGCAAACACGATACCCATTGTACTAACCATTAGGTGACAAACAAGCTTTGATATGTTGACTGTCCCAGGTGCTCATCAAAATTCTTTTTAGTAGTCTTGATCTATTTTTTACTTTTTAAACCAAAGCCACATGTGCTGCAACATTTCATAAATTCCTGGTACACAATACTTCAAGTTCTAAAAAGGCTCCTTCAGGAGGCTTAGGGGCCCAAGGAGGGCCTGGGGAAGAGGTGGGCTGGAGTCAGCCTTTCTAGGATTGGGGAGGGGGTGTGAGTTCTAGGAGCAGATGTTTTGATTCCTCATGCATGACCTGTTCATCCCAGGGGCTATTTCCCCAGGGGTGAGATTGGTGGTGGTGGTGGTGGGGAGAACACTGGGCAGAACAGCTTCCTTAACTTTTGTTTCTGGCTATGGGGTCTCCTCCACCATCTGTCTGATTTAAATGTGCCCAGGTCCACATGCCCAAGTGGCTCAACATATGGATGAAACATGGGAAGCTCCACCATCAGATAAATCAACTCTTTCCCCATGTTTCCTCATGGTCTCTCCAAGATCCACACTTGTACAATCAGAAGGCCCAGAGCAGACCAGAAGCCCCTCCCACCTATCCCATGGGAACCGCACACTCACTAGGGAGTGTGTTTCTCTCTTCCAAATGCCCTTGCTCCTGACCTTCATTTCCCCTCTTCTCTTAAAACCTCTGTCTGATTCATCACCCAGCCCTGCATGTCTGCAGTGCTCCATTCTGTACACTTTCACACTGTATTCTCTGGGAAAATATTCAAATTACCAGCACGAATCATGCTGACTATTGACCCCATTTTTGTCAAACTTACTGAATCATAAAATGAAGGAACCCTTATAAAGTTAATTGTGCTGTTCTTAAAATTGACCCATTATCCTTTGATACAACTACTTTATTCAATTTAAATTATAATATTCAAGTCAAATTTATTAGAGTTACATATGTATGTAAATAATAGAACAAGCAACATAGGCTCTTTTATAGTTTTAAGTTTATAAAAATGGTATGACATGTACCTTGAATGAGATTTTAAAAATTGTGTTCTAGTTAGGAACTAGATATATAGTATTGTGGAATGCCATGCATGCAGCTGGCATGAGTTTGACTCTCAACACTCAACATGGTTTCCTGAGCTCTACCAAGAATTATTCCTAGATACAGAGCTAGGAGAAAGCCCTGAGCACAACCAGGTGTCATCCAAACACCAAAATATAAAATGGTGTCATACTTCAATACTTCTGTGAATATATGTAACTACATATTTATATTCTATTAATATCCTCATCATTATCTACCATCTATTAAAATCCATTCCATTATTTCAAAATCATAGTTTAACACATCAATACATCATATTATCCATTTTATTTGTTGATGGTTAAGATTTTTTCCAAAAACTAATGCTGAATATTTTGACCATGTAAAAAATGTAATCAGTATATTTATATTATTTTATATATTATATATATTATATTATATTTGCATAGTTTTATTTGTTTGGGAGCTGTACCTAGCAGTGCTAGGTGCTGAGCTACCCTCAGCAATAGTACTCAGGGTCTGCTTCTGGCAGTGTTGGGGACCCCAACCCTGCCCCCATGCAGAGACTGAATTCCAGCCATTTACACTAGCTTCCTAGCAACTCATGTTCAGTTGTTTAAAGTCTTGAGAAAAAAAATATGGGGTTGGTTATAATCCATGGGGCTGACCTAGATTAGAAAAGTCAGGGTGCCTGGTCTCGTACCCCTCTCCTGTTTCCAGTGCTCTGAGTCTCCTTGGGACACTAACCACCACCCATTTTCTTTGCTTACTGACTCAGCTAGGACCTGTTTTCCCTAAGCATGATCACTGGGACAGATAAAGGAAGAAGGCTCCAGTAACGGAGGGAGCATCTGTGAGCATTAATGCACCAAGCTTTGGAGAGCAAAGCACTGGAGAGAGGCTGGGGAGGAGTAGGGAAATAAGGGTCACAGCATCTGAGGCTCCAGGATCTGCAAACAACAACAACAACAAACAAACAAAAACAAACAAAAAACCCAATCAGGCAGGTGGGAGAATTAATGGGCGAAACTGTAGCCATGGAAACTGCAGTTTGACATGACTGCAATGAGGTGTGGAGGGCACCTTTCCCATTCCAAGGCTGGGAAAAGATAACAGCTACACCTTATAGCCTAAGGCATGTTCGTTCACCCACTTTTCTACACCTGTGGACTGGCACCTGTCTGCAGTTTAAACACTCCAGGGGGCTTTAACATCTCCAGAGCTTTAACCTCACCATACCTATGGACTGGCCCAGAAACATAGGATGGTGGCTGAAGAGACTGCTGGTTTAAGGGGTAAGAAAAGTATGGGATGGAACCAGCACACCTATGTGGGTGGAACACCTGCCTTGAAGGCCAGAGGCACAGTGTCAGATCTTTAGCATTACCCCATGTGCTATATCAGTGCTCTGCATTTATGGCACCCCAGTGCCATAGCTAATGTGTATCCTCTGGGACACCACAGCCCATGTGCAAGCACTGCAACCAAGTGTGTGTCTGTGTGCAACCCCGAATTCAGAATAGCAACAATAAAGGGAAGGGGGAAAGGAGGGAGTTAAAAACACCACCAGAATAAAGGGCTGTACCAAGAGATTGGAAGAGGTGGAAGGGGAGATGGGACTTTGCTCAAGCCTGACCATAATCCCAATGAGCAGGTGCAGTGCATTGGTGAGGTGAGACTTGGCAGGTGTGCTTAGGGGGCCAACACCTACATTTGGGTCAGCAAGAGTGGGGTTCAGTGTGTGGTATCCCCTGGACTGAGGTTCTGAATGGGTCTCATTACCAGATGGAGATGCTTTCAGCTATGAAGACAGGGTTGGAAGCTCTTCCTAGAAGAATGGAGCTCTTCCCAGAGTTTGGGGTACCCTGCTGACTCTGGCAGGTTGTGAACCTCATCTCTGTGAATGCCACTCAGGCTAAGTGCAAAGATGCCTTTGCAAAGAACCAGGCTCCAAGACAGCTTCCATAACTTTTCCCTCCTCTCTACTCATCAGCGAAGGGTTGGTGGCCTCTGGCCTGTGCTCAGCTGCAAGTGCCTTGGGGCTGCTGGGGTGTGGGAGGTGGAAATTTCATGGCCCCACAGCTCTTCTGAGCTGAGGTTTACCTTACTGGCTGTGCTTCCAGGTCCATGTACCCCACCCCATATCTTACCCCTTCATTCAGTTCTGGTTGATTGATTGACTGTTGGTCTTTGGGCCACACCTAGCTGTGCTCAGGGCTTACTCCTGGCTCTGTTCTTAGGGATCACTCTTGGAGGCACTTGGGGGACTGTATGTGATTAGAGGATTAGACCAGAATTGGCCACAGGAAGGCAAGCATCTTACCCCCATGCTATTTCTTCAGACCTCAGTTCTGTATTGTTTTGACCACTGTCAAACCATGCCCATGGGCCTTAAAATTTCACAAAGAATGAATCTCCATCTTTTCTTCTTCCTCCAAACAGCAAAAAAATCTTTTTTCTGTACCATTTTCAAACGAAGAACAAAATTATATCAGAGAAGTTAATTTTACTATAATTATTTCACAACCTATTTACAAAATTAGAATCTGGATTCCCTACTAGCAACTAAAACTCAGCTGCAGGAAAATTCCACTTCACAAGGTAGCAAACTGAGAGAGAAATTGTCAGGATGACATCAACCTTATCAAGTTTCAAACTTGAAAGAGCCAAGTTTTCTTTTACAGATGGTTCTTCCATCTCATGGGCACAGCTTTTCTCTGGCCTTGTTCTATCCCTGGGCCTAATCCATGCTACACTACTGAGCAGTTGACTGAGGGGATCAACTCATGCTTATTCCACACACCTTGCTCCCTACTAGCTAGAGGCTTGCTAGGACCCAGGGCAGGGCACATTTTCCTAGAAATGCTTTAATCTATGCTTTAATCTAGAGTGACAGCAGAAATACAAACATCTTAAGGCTAGAACAGAACTAGGAAGTTATTTGTGGAGGCTTCTGTAGGTAGGAATTGGAGAACCCAAATTATATGTCTGCTTTGGTTTATTGGAGTCTGGGAGCCCTGATTCTCTCTTCAGAGAGAGTGAGTTAGGTCCAGCATTGAGAGTGTGAGAGATAGAGAGAGTGATAGATAGAGAGAGTGACAGAAAGAGAAAGTGAGAGAAAGAGAGAGATAGACAGAGATAGAGAGAGAAAGAAAGAGATTGAGTTGCCTGGGCCTGGGGAGCTAGCAGTTAGTTCCACCCAGGCCAAGTCTCCCCTCCAAAATCTGGGCCTCTGTTCTTTTCAGAAGGTTGCTCACAGGTTGACTCAGAAACTATGGCTTTACCCAAGATAAAATTATTCAAAGCAGTAGGAATCATACAAACCAAGTTGGAAATAATTCCAAGTCACCTTGGACACAGGTCTCTCAAAGAGCTATCAGAGACAAGAAGGTCACATTCTGCAATAAAATATGAAGTCCCAGGCAAATGAGCAGATTATCTGGAAACAATACAAATGACTAAGGAAGTTGGAGCGAATGGGTGTCTTGGCTATTAGGACAGATTGCAGAAAGTTTTGTGCTACAGATAATTCTGGAGACCTAGGGCTCATATGTCTAGGAGGGACTGATAAAGTTCTTGCTGGCACTGCTCCTTTGTATGACTTCCCTATAAGTTGTCCTTGCTCCTGGTGTAGATGCTCTGATCTTCTGCTTCTTTCTCCTCTTCACAGAGAGCTCATGCTATCCCCATTGGTTTCCAGATTTTTTTTCTCCAAAGTAATCAGGAACGTCCGTCATGGCCACTAAATTTATTTTACAAATAAAATAATTATTATCATTCCTCTTCTCACTCAGAGTACTGTCCACACTCATCCTTGGAGGAGTCTAGAAAAGACCACAGGCTCACTAAAAGAGTAAACCAAAGCACTAAATCTACTTGGAGCCATAAAGACCTCATGTATGAGAACCAGAAGTCACTTGACGATGGGGGCCATGGAATTGGGACAGAGTGTGTGCTTTGTATGCCTGAGGCCCTGAGTTTAGTTTTGGTGTACAGTACTGCACACACACACATACACACATGGGTTTTGCTACCCAACATCTGCCAAGAACACATCACTGGAGAAGAGAGGCATTTGGGGGGAACTCTAGTCTATTTCCTATTGAAGGCTTGAGCAGTAAACTCACCATAGTTTGTGCCTTGCCAAATTCATGTTGGCTTTACAGTAATTCCATGACACAATGCAAACATACATCATCGTGTGAGCAGACACAGAATAGCATGTATCACCAATCACAGGACCACAGCACATAGCTTGATCTTCTGTATTCAAAAAAGGAAGTATTCCAGGAGTACCTTCATCTGGTTTCATTTATTCCATTGCTACATGGCAAACCATTGCTGAACACCCAAACACAAATTCACAGAACACATGGCTTCTCATGATTTGATGAGTTGAAAAGATTCTACTTGCTAGGATGCTGATCAAAGCCCTGCAATGGCTGGAAGTGCCCTCCACGGCTTCTGGCTTCTGATAGGGGGTGCCCCAGGGGCCATGAGCCTGGTAGTCCAGTTCTTGCTGAGTGGGTCCTGGCAAATCATTGATGGTACTTTCTCCCAACACAGTGATCATGAGAGAGATGATCAGAGCCAGAATGTGTTAGCAGGTTCTCAAATGTAATTTTTCTACTAGCTTTTCAAGTCCCCTCAGTCAGTAGAAATTTGGGAGCTAAAAATTAGATAAATGTGTTCTTACAGGGAAGACCCAGCTGATCTGGATGGGTTGCAGGAAACCCACATTTCTGTATACATCTGAGCAGCAGCAACAACAACAACAACAAAATAACATAACACACAGGAAAATTTTTTATCTAAACAAACAGGGAGTCAGTTAGAGCACAGGTTCCTGGAGGAGCCAATTGAGTCTATTCTGTATATTGGAGCTGACCATTCTATATTCCCAGCAATTATGTTTTTATGCTCTGACATTAAGGCGATCAAATCACTTTTTTTTTGTTAATGTTATTTTGTTTTGGGACCACATGATGCTCAGGGGTTACTCCTGGCTTTGAACTTGGGAATTACTTCTGGCAGTGCTTGGGGGACCACATGGAATATTATGGTTTGAACCCAGGTCAGCAGTGTGCAAAACAAATGCCCTACTCACTGTACTATCTCTCCAGTCCCAGATCCTATCATTTTGCAGTGGGTTTTTAGATGAACTTAGGTGAGTTGAATGAATAGTATTGCCTACAGAATAAAATCACCTATGGGCATGCACTTACCCAGAACGTACAATAAAAGGGCAAAACTGCAATACCGATCATATTATAATGAGCAGGTAATGAGGTCATGAGATGGGCCTGTGTACATGCTTAGGGTCCAAAAGTCTGTTTCTCTTGAGAAATATCAGGGTTTCCCAGGCTCAACTCCTCAACTTCCTCTTGGGCCCCAAGTGCATCTCCAACATCTTGCCCTTTCTCCCCTGGTTCCATTTTACATTCTGCTGCTAAAGTTAAAACTTACATTACTATTCTAAGACTTACAAACATTTGTGGTGGTAATTGAAGAAACACAGGGCCTATAGAATATCAATTTAAATAGATTGGTTACTAATTTTTATAAATTTTTCAAGGGGACCTATTTATACTTTTTAATACTATACAGAATTTGAAAGAAGGCTTCCCTTTGTGCAATGAGAGATTTCAGGTCTCATTTAAGCTTCCACCTTCGTTCTGTGATTATATTTGCCACCTGATGTGGTGCTACACAGTCATGGATCATGAGGAATCACTCAGCAAAGATTAATTCTGAAATGTTAATTTTGGTGAAACGAGACACTTTTGAAATCTAAGTTTAATGTAACACACTGTACTTGGGGATTTGCTTTTCGGCCATACCTGGTGGTGCTCAGGGACTTTTCCAGTTTGGTGCTTGGCACTGCTCCCAGACTTGCTCATGTTGACCTTGCAGTGCCTAGGATTGAGCCTTGACCTCCCACATGCAAAACATACCCCCAGCCTTTGGAACTCTCCCATCCCAGTACATTTTATGATAATGGAAGACAACATTTGGTCTCTGGTAGTACAATAACCTAATAATGTCCACGTTCTAAGCCTCAGAACTTTATATTGTAATGACTTTGCAGACATGATTAAGAACCAGAAGCTGACAAAGATTGAAGACCAGAAAAAAGAGAAGTGACAGGAGCAGATTCAGAGTGCTGCTAGGCTGGTGCGTTTGGGAAGAGAATAAGGCTCCACAATTCAAAGGTCAGAGGTAGCTGCTAGAAGATGGAAAAGATGAGTAAAAAGATATAGTGGTGAACAGCCTCTAGAAAAGAACAGAGACCTCAGACCTCTCAACTCTGTCCAAATGAGAAAAGGTGTGATTTTTGCCTTCTAGAACTGGAATAGAACTGGAACTGTTTACAGCCTCCAAGTTTGTGTTGTCATATACCTGTTAGCTTCTGGGGGTCTTTGTTTTGTTTTTGAGACCATGCCAAAAATTGCTCAAGACTTACTCCAGGCTCTGCTCAGGGATTACTCCTGGTGACCTCAGGGATGCTGGGGACAGAACCCAGATTGGCCTCATGCAATGGCTAAGAGCCTTAGCCTTTGTATTATTTCTTCACTCTATCTATTATCTTCTTAATGCAATGTCTCAGTGCTGCTTTAAAAAACAAACAAACAAACAAAAAAACACCTTTCCTTAGAGTCTCTAAAAGGAATGCGTGCATTTTCTGCCCAAAAGCAATAAGGGAGTTTATAAGAAGGAAGCAAAGGAAAGAGAAGACAGGGAAAGGAAAGAGTGGATTCTGGGACTTATTTCTGTTCTTATTTCTGAATTTTTTAACCTTTGGGTGCTGATCGGCTCCATAAACCCAGTCTTTATGAGACAGACTGAACAGAAAGCAGAGCAGCCGCTGGCATGTTACTGTCTGAGAAAGTCCTTGTTTATAGCTCTGACACAATTATTAGAAATTGGCTCCCCTCAAAAGGAACCTAATCCTGGGAGAATTTTAATGTCTTTTGTAAGCTTAAAAATATCTATCCTGATTTTTTAAAAAAAAGGAGTTTGATGTTAGAAAATTTTCCTCAGTCATCTCTGAGGTGTATTTTGTGAGGTTTTGCATTGCATTTCCTTTGCATTAAATTTTCCCTTCTGGGCTTATTTCTGATTAGGGGATCAGAATGCTTTGGAGTTTTCTTAAGTAGTTGGATCTTGCCATTAGCAACTTGGCCTTCCTTGTCTTTCTCCTCACAGCAGCCTTCCTGTCCCTCTCAACATGTCTCCTCACATTTCTCCTCAGTTCAAATCCTCCTGTGGTCTTCCTTCTTGCTTGGAATAAAAGCCTGAGTCCTTTCTGTTGTCAACAAGTCCCTTCATGAACTGACTCCTATCACTGCTCTGACTGTCTCCTATATTTTCCTGCTGTTTCTGCTTCTGTTGAGGCCATATTAGCTTCTAGGGTGTTCCACCATCTCTTGGCAGGTCCCTTCAGAACCATGACACCTGCTCATAGCACTGTCTCCTGAGATCTTTTTCCCTAGTGCTCTGGGGGTAAGCGCCTCCATTCTTTCAAATAATAATTCTTTCCTCAAATAATGATTCAGGAAAAACTTCCATTCCATATACCCTTCCCAATGCTTAGATCTTGCCTCCTGTAACTTTAGAGGTTTTTTTTGTTTGTTTGTTTTTAAAGAACTCATGTCTATCATCATCCCTAGCTCCTGCCTACCTATTGTCTAATACAATATCTATATATCATCTATCCATGTTTCTATCATCAAAGTGTCTCTCTTTCTTTATTCTCTCTGTCCAGAATTTAAACTCCTGAAGTGCAGACATATTTTATTTTGGGTGATGGTGGTGGGGTGGGGAGTGAAGTGGGCAGGTTTGGACCACACTCTGGCTATGCTCAGTATTGACTTTTGGCTCTCTGCTCAGGGATCATGGCTAGCGTGCTTGGGAGACCACATGCACACACATTGCTGTCTGTCAAGTCAGTCTGCTGCATGCAAGGCAGGTGCCCTGCATCCTATACTATTTCTCTGACCCCATTCTCTTCTTTTTAATTGCTGTATTTTTACTGTGTAACATATGTTTTTTTTGTTGTTGTTTTTTTGTTTTTGGTTTTTGGGCCACACCCAGCAGTGCTCAGGTACTCCTGGCTGACTGCTCAGAAATAGCTCCTGGCAGGCACGGGGGACTATATGGGACACCGGGATTCGAATCAACCATCTTTGGTCCTGGATCGGCTGCTTGCAAGGCAAACACCGCTGTGCTACCTCTCCGGGCCCTAACATATGTTTAATAAAGACTTAGTGAATTAATTAATATATAAATGACACAAATACTTAACAATATTTTAGTGAAACAGAATCTGTGTATTGCATGTCTCGAAACAATGTTTCTAAACACAAGCCCAAGAGAATATTCTACTAAAAATATCGTTTATTTTAACATATTTTTTGCTTTGGAGCCACATCCAGCTTCTCAGAATTTATTCCTGGCTCTCTCTGCACTAGGAATCACTCCTGGTAGGGTTGAGGGACTGTATTGGATGCTGGGGATCGAACCAGGTTGGTTGCATGCAAGGCAAACTACCTACTTGTTGTACTATTTCTCCAGTCCCTGGAAATAACTTTTAAAGATTTGATTTAAGATGAATGTTTCTGGGCAAAGCACAACATGTGAAAACCTAGGAATAGTTCCCAATTTATGAGTTTATGATTTGTTTGTTTGTTTTGACCATCTGACAAGCTCAGAGTTTACTCCTGGCTCTGCACTTAGGGATTACTTCTGGCAGATTTTGGGTTCTGGGATCGAACCTGAGTCAGCTGCATACAAAGCAAATCCCTACCTCTGTACTATCACTCAGATACTTAGTTTTTGTTTTTATAGCAGTGATTTTTTTTTCTCACCAAATCTTGATATCTACTGACATGTAACAGCAAATGAAAACATGGGCAGAGGAGAAAAACAGATGATTAAGAGAGTCTTCTATGAAACTCTTAGAAAAGGTCACCTAAGATCTGGAATAACATAAAGAAACCACTTGAACCAAACAATAACATGCAAGCTGGATTCATCTGTGATGACTTCAATAATCTCCAGACCCTTTTAAAGAATAAAACCTAAGTGTTTTCAAGTTTCCTGGGTTTATGCAGCCAGTGTTATAATCAAGTAATAAGGCTGTTTCTTATAGTCTCAAATGTACATAATTTCATAGAGGAAATATTTGTATCAGCAGAAACCACTATTACTTTGCATCAACAAGCATTAAAACAAAGGCAACGTCCTTATCTTCTGAGAATAATCCAGTGCTTTGACCTCTCCTTAACATTGTAGGAATTTTGACCTACCTGGTATGGGAGACCGTGGTGAAATTACTCAAGTTTTACATAGAAAAGCCCAGAATGTTCAGATGACCTGGTGAAGTGGAAAAATTCTTCAGAGTAGTCTGACTGATATGTGACTAATTGGGGTCCCAATGATTAGTGTATCTGGAAAATCAACTATTTTATTCCTATTATGCAAAGATATAGTTAGCTGCCACTGTTAACCTACAAAGTACTTTCTGTGTTTCTCATCCTGTGCTCAGTGCTTTCTTTATATATTAAATAATTTAATCTTCAAAAAAGACCACTGGCAGGTACTGTTATTATCACACACACCCCCATATATAGATGTGAAAATGAAGCAAGAAAAGTATTCCATAGATGCTGAGGTGTTAAGATAATAAATAAAAATAAGTCAAAGCTCTTATATTAATAGCAACAACAACAAACCCCAATATAAACACTTTTTTCTGGTTTCTTTTTTTAATAATAATAATTTCTTTATTTGGGGCCTGAGGGATAGCACAGCAGTAAGGTGTTTGCCTTGCAGAAGCCAACTGGGGAGGGACCCGGTTCAATCCTGGCATCCTATATGGTCCCCCAAGTCTGCCAGGAGCAATTTCTGAGTGCAGAGACAGGAGTGGCCCCTGAGCGCAGCTGGATGTGACCCCCAAACCCAAAAATAAATAGTTTGTTTATTTAAAAATGAAAAATAAAAACATTTCTTTATTTAAGCAACATGGTTACAAACATATTCATAATTGGGTTTCAGCCACACACCCCTTCACCAGACACATAGACACTTCGAAGTTACTCAGTTTTTCCATGCAAGGTTTGTGATAGGAGAGTATAGAGGAAGAATTTTGGAGCTGAAGTCTCTGAGTGTTATTGTAGACCCAGACATGATCTATGGAGTTGGAAGGCCTTCCAGGAAAAAAGCTCTCAGTATTTGAATCATGTGAAACTTGATTCAACTGGTCTTTGAACCCATGGAGAAAACTTCCCAAATCGTGTACATCATTGAACTAACCAATCTTCCCTCCAAAGCATCACTAGATCAGGTAGAGTCATTCCCATTGAATGATGGACTATAAGAGGTAAATCTAGAGAATAGTCCAGAAGAAAGAAAGTCTTCTCCACTGGGTTTATGAGAGTATCTTAAACCTGCCCTAGTGTCTGTCTCCGATCAGCAAGTGGCCTGCAGTTCTTGAGGAAGCCACACAGAGGTGCTACTGTATTAAATTCCACCTCTAAGAATCCACCCTGAAAGGGGAAAAAAAATCAATGATGATGAGATCACTTCCTCCTTGTGTACAGTTCCATCCCGGGGAATGTTTTTCAATTAAGACTCCAGACACAGACAAACATCATTCGTGGGCTGCCTCCTTCGGAGTTCGGTTGGAGGCCTGGCCGGACAAGCAATGAGGAGAAGAGAAACCTGAAATAGACTTGGGAAAAATCCAGAGGATGGGGGACTTCGCAGGCACTCAGGAGCATCTTCCTTTATAAATGTATCTGTCCGTTTCCCACTCTTCCCTGTCACTGCAGGCCATTAGCACTCTATTTTTATCTCTGCAAAGACTCTGGGTCTGGCCTACCCTGCTTTCCCTTCCTGGCAGATGATCTCGTGAGGGCAGCACACTGGGGCTGAGGGTTTGACATCATGCGTTATTTTTATCCCAGTAGATTGCAATATCATAACAGTAAAGATCTTGTGCCAAAGGTTCAGCCCCAAAGCCAATAACCACGAGGGGAAATCAACTCAAAGGCACCCCGCTCCCCCAATCTCAAAATGCTTCTCCCAGAATTTATAGCCATTGTAAAAGGAATAATGAGGACACAACTTTAGGGTGGCTGGAAAACAAAGCTGTTCCTTCTCCGGGTTCGTCCTCACTGGACCAAGGTCCCTTGATCTGTGCTCTTCAGTCTGGAGTAGGCAGACACAGGGGGCTGGGGTGAAGATTGGAGTTTCAGAAATGTGTCCCCTCTTGCTTCAGATCTACTCAAACTTGCCCTTTTCTGCTTTCTGACTCTAATTAAAAATCTCCTGCTGTGAATCCCTGGGAGTCTAATTGTGATGTGAGGGTGGAAGCTGAGTAATGCCTGAAGCAGCAGCCACACCTTAGCAGGAGCCCTAACATGGCTGGGCTGTGGCAAGTTCAATGGGATATAGAGGGGTGGGTGGCTCAGGAGACTCCAATGGGTCAGTGTCTAGAGGGAATCCCTGGAGACCTGAGGTGGCACCGAGGACTGAAAGAGCATACAAGTAGTTTGATATACAATCCTTCCTTCCTTCCTTCCTTCCTTCCTTCCTTCCTTCCTTCCTTCCTTCCTTCCTTCCTTCCTTCCTTCCTTCCTTCCTTCCTTCCTTTCCTTCCTTCCTTCCTTCCTTCCTTCCTTCCTTCCTTCCTTCCTTTCTTCCTTCCTTCCTTCCTTCCTTCCTTCCTTCCTCCTTCCTTCCTTCCTTCCTTCCTTCCTTCCTTCCTTCCTTCCTTCCTTCCTTCCTTCCTCCCTCCCTTCCTTCCTACCTTCCCCATTCCCTCCTTCCCCCTCCCCTTTCTTTCTCTTTCTTTTTCCTACCTACCTACCTACCTTCCTTCCTTCTTTCCTTCCTTCCTTCCTTCCTTCCTTCCTTCCTTCCTTCCTTCCTTCCTTCTTCCTTCCTTCCTTCCTTCCTTCCTTCCTCCCTCCCTTCCTTCCTACCTTCCCCATTCCCTCCTTCCCCCTCCCCTTTCTTTCTCTTTCTTTTTCCTACCTACCTACCTTCCTTCCTTCCTTCCTTCCTTCCTTCCTTCCTTTCTTTCTTTCTTTCTTTCTTTCTTTCTTTCTTTCTTTCTTTCTTTCTTTCTTTCTTTCTTTCTTTCTTTCTTTTTTTTCTTTCTTTCTTTCTTTCTTCTTTCTTCTTTCCTTCCTTCCTTCTCTTCCTTCCTTCTTCCTTCCTTCCCTTCCTTCCTCCTTCCTTCCTTCCCTTCCTTCCTTCCTTCCTACCTTCCCCATTCCCTCCTTCCCCCTCCCCTTTCTTTCTCTTTCTTTTTCTTTCCTTCCTTCCTTCCTTCCTTCCTTCCTTCCTTCCTTCCTTTCTTTCTTTCTTTCTTTCTTTCATTCTTTCTCTTTCGTCCTTCCTTCTCTTTCGTCCTTCCTTCTCTTTCTTTCTTTCTTTCTTTCTTTCCGTCCTTCCTTCTCTTCTTTCTTTCTTTCTTTCTTTCTTTCTTTCTTTCTTTCTTTCTTTCTTTCTTTCTTTCTTTCTTTCTTTCTTTCTTTCTTTCTTTCTTTCTTTCTTTCTTTCTTTCTTTCTTTCTTTCTTTCTTTCTTTCTTTCTTCTTTCTTTCTTTCTCTCTCTCTCTTTCTTTCTTTCTTTCTCTCTCTTTCTTTCTTTCTTTCTTTCTTTCTCTTTCCTTCCTTTCCTTCCTTCTTTCTTCCTTCCTTCCCTCCCTCCCTCCCTCCCTCCCTCCCTCCCTCCCTCCCTTCCTTCCTTCCTTCCTTCCTTCCTTCCTTCCTTCCTTCCTTCCTTCCTCCCTTCCTTCCTTCCATCTTTTTCTCAAATCAGTAGAAAATCAGTTCAGTAGTCAAGTAACAGGGCCTGTTAACTGTGGAGAATGGTCCCACCAAAGCAGGCTCTTGAACTCTCAGATCAGTGGCCACAGCATCACTCCTCTGGGATTTTACTGGACCCTGGGGCATCTCTGAACTCTCTAGGTTTGGGATCTGTTGCCCTGTCCTTTGTTTAGCACATATAACAGATCTCCAAGAGAACTCTCCATTGGAAACACCCTGGTAGCTGAGTATGGCTTTTCTGCTGTGCTTTGAGCACTTAAAAAAAGGTGGAAGATTCTAGGAAAGCTCCTGCCTTCCTTTCCCCCTTTATTTTTCTTTACCAAATCATCCTATGCTGGGAATGAAGTCCCTGGATACTGGACCCAGGCCCCCAATACTGTCTGAGTGATCTAGGCAATCCCCCTCTACCCCAATGAAGGACTAAGCAGTGTCCTGGCACTGAAGTGGTTGTCTGCCTGGGTGGTTGAGAACCAAAGGAGAGCCTGCATCCTCCCCCAAGAGCAGCCTGGAAGAGAGCCCTCCCCTAGCTTCCAACACAGACAAAAACAAAAATCCCTGGTGGTCTAGGAGTTCAGAATGCAGCAGTATTTATAGGAACAAGGTTCTATCTGAAACATTTATCAGCTTTTCTACTGACTAAAAAAAAATAACTGCCTAATTGGATGTGGGTTTACTTTGAGGATCTCTGATATGGAATCATGATGCTGCTAAATGGTACAAGGAGATTGAAATAAGTGAGTCTAGGTAAAGAACTACCCATATAAGAGGCTGTTTGTGGCCTAATTTCAAACTTCAACTTCATGGGAAGCACCCAGTTACCACTCTTACCACTCTGATAAGAGTTGTTGTAGGTAGGGGTGAGGACTGTGCTTTTTATCACTCACTAGAGTCAAACCCTAAACTGAGGTCCAATATGGGTTTGGTTACTTCCCGAATTAAATGGGAATAAACAAAGGCTCTCCCCATTTCCCAGTTCCATCTCCCATGAGCAGAAAATGTGCAAATATACTGCTGTATGGGTATACATACACATATGTATGCATATGGTATGAATATATGGGTATATTCCCTCCCCTAAGAGAAGATAAAACTTACAGAGAAGGTTTCTGTGGATCACTGGGTTACACTCAAAGGTACTTTCATTCTTTTATATTCAAAGTTTAGAGAATCTCCATCTAATCATAGAGCTGGAATTTAAGACATCTTTAGAGAAGGGTATGAGAGAGACACCATACTCAAACCCAATTACATTCTTAATAAATCTTAAACTGTTCCTCCCATTCTTTCTACTTCCAAGTAAAGATGCGTAATGGTGACTGTCCTGATACACTGATCTTTGAGCATCCCTGGGAGGTCTGCCCAGTGTTTTTAAGCTCTTGAAAGCCTGCCTTTAAAGTGTGACAAGGAGGTCATACCATATGGTGTTTTTTTTTTTTATCATTATTAGCATTTATGGAGCCCACAGTTTAGATAGTGCTAGCTTCTGATTGGTGTACAAGGTAAACAGATTTATATTTATATAAGGCATTTGTAGAGGATAACGAGGATTATTATTTTTATCAACTCTCATGGTCATGCCAACAACAGTACCAGCTAGATTGCAAATAGCAACCTCATGTTGGAATGAGTACAAAGGCTCCCACAAGATTTTCTTGGAAAAAAATTCGATACATTTGTTGGGGGTAAGGTGTGTTTTGCTTTTATAGATCAACTTCAATTCTCTAAATGTTCACATTTCTAGAGTTTGATGGGCCTGGGGCACTCTTGGAAAGTGAACATTTTTTATTTGAAAGATGAAAATTTAGCACTCAACTTCTTTTTACAATGTCTTATGGTCTCTTTAGCCCAAGGTTTCAGAGCAACTACACTTATGAGTCTAAGAAACACAGCTATAATGTTGAAAGAATTTAGGAGCTGGTGTTGGAGCCAGACATGGCTGACCTGGAACAGAGCCACTGTCCTGGCTGGCAGGCTCAGCCTGAAGGTAGGATTTCTTGGCTTGAGAGATGACTTTGGACCATTCCTAGTTCCAAAAATGTTAATTTTATATGATTCACTATCAAGATCTATTGACTTAGACTTATACCTGTGATTATAGCCAGGAACAATTATTTGACTTTAATAGGTTACTATATTTAGTACAGCATGATAGAACAGAAATTGCATGGCCATTTATAAGTACAGGAATATAGCATGTGCTTTAGAGTTGTTAGTAAATGTCATAAAATACAAATACCAAAGCCCAGATGAAAAGTAGCTTAGATTCTTCCTCGAAGTCTGAACGATGTGGCTACTCAACACTTTTAGTGCCAAAGAAAGCTCCAGTCAAGATTGGGGAGAGAACTCAGAGGGCTGGAATACATGATTCACATGTCTAATCCCACCATACCATGTACCACAGTTCCACTAAGAGAGACTTTGCCAAAATCATACCAAGAACAGTCCAAGGACAAGACTAGGTGTGACCTCTTTAAAACCACACTCAACAACAACAACACAAAGCACAAAGGAGTTATTCTTCCCAATTCCCTCCCTAATAGTGTTAATCTGAAGAATGATTTGAAAATAAACATTTATTAAGTACAAAAACGCAAGCAAAGCCCTGACGTCATTCCAGAGTTAAACTCACAATAAATGCCTTTCAGACCAAGTTAGCCTGAAAAATCCATTGAGTGAGGCAGCGACCACACCAATAGGTATCTGCTTCCGATTGAATTCTTCTGTGACCTATACTTTTTCTTTTGTTGAATTGTCTCTCAAAGTTAAGAGAAAACCAACTTCTTTGCAAAGACTCTACTCAGTCCTCTCATTTAGTAGTTCTCTTTTAGAAGCATTTAAATACAAACCAAAGGGGGAAGTCAATTGCAATTGGGTCCAGGTGCCGCAATTAGCTTTAATTTTATTTTATGCTCTAAGGAAGCAACTGAATCTTAAAAACTCGGCATCTTTTTAGTGGCTCACTCAGTATGCTTCTCTACTTTAGTGAGATGGCCAACCCCACCCCCAATGAGAGTCTTAAATTTTTCTGCTAATTGCTACACAAGTGATTTCACTTATTGACAAAAAAAGAGTCTTGAATCTTAACATTTATTCTAATGATCTCCAAACTTGTTACTGGTAACATTCTAAAAATATATATGGTAATATATATATTTAGATCAGAGCTATAAGAGCCCTTCCTTCCTGCTTTCTCCTTCCCTCCTTCCCTCCCTCCCTCCTTCCCCTCCTTCCCTCCCTCCTTCCCTCCTTCCCTCCCTCCCTCCTTCCCTTTCTTCCCACCCTCCCTCCCACCTTTCCTTTCTTCCCTCCCTCCCTCTTCCCCTCCTTCTCTCCCTCCCTCCCTCCCTCCTTCTCTTCTTCCTTCCTTCTCTTCTTCCTTCCTTCCCTTCTTCCTTCCTTCCTTCCTTCCTTCCTTCCTTCCTTCCTTCCTTCCTTCCTTCCTTCCTTCCTTCCTTCCTTCCTTCCTTTCTTCCTTCCTTCCTTCCTTCCCTCCCTCCCTTCCTCCCTCCCTCCCTCCCCCCGTCCCTCTCTCCCTCTCTTCCTCCCTTTATTTTCTTCTTTCCTTTTCTTTCTTCTCTTTCTGCTCAGGAAAAACTCCTGGCTCTGCATTCAGAAATCGCTTCTGGCAGAGTGTCCTCAGCTGTGGCTGCACCCCAAAACATGGTAGACTACATTTACCTAAGAGAATAGTTGATTCCCTAAATGCAATAGCAAGTTCTTCTGTCCTGAGCTACAGGAATTAGGCAGACTCTCACATTAGCCTAATTGCCATTCATCAACCACTTTCAAATGCACCAATAAACAAAACACATTTTTTTTTTGCTTTTTGGGCCACACCTGGTGATGCTCAGGGGTTATACCTGGCTATGCACTCAGAAATCGCTCGTAGCCTGGGGGACTATATGGGATGCTAGGGGATCAAACCGCAGTCTGTCCTAGGTCTGTGCATACAAGGCAAATGCCCTACAGCTTGCACTACTGCTCCAGCCCCTCCTTCTTTATCATACTGGCTATGCTCAGGGCCAACTCCTGCCTCTGCACTCAAGTATTACTTCCAGTTGACTCAGGCAACCATATGGGATACTGGGACCCAATCTGGATAAACTTCATACAAGCCAAGTCTCTTTCCCACTATACTATCTCTGTGAGCCAGGTAAATAAATTTCCTAAGCATATATTTATCCTATTGTATTGGTGCCTAGAGATAGCTCTTATTTGAGAATTTGGTTACTTGTGACCATGGAGGAAACAGGCAGAAATGAAGATTGCACTGGGACCTGTGAAGCATTGTTGGGAGTTGAAGGTTCAGCCTTCAGCATAGAAAACAATTGTTCTATCAATGACCCACATACTCAGGGCCTTGGACTATTTTCCACAGGTCTAACTAATATTGTGCCTTATATTGTGGGACTATAGCTCACTGCCTTGGTCAAGTGTTTCATTTCGGACTCTATGTGGCCACTAAAACACAGAGTACTGGTGAGGGCCTTATCAGCTAGAATACTCCTGAAACAATTTTCTAATTTTGAGGTAAAGAAAACAAATGGAAATAAAGCCCAAATAAATCATAGTTGCTTATTCAACGTAAGACCTACTGATTTCTATTATTGTCTCTTAAGTTGGTCCTTGAGCTCCGGCCTCAAATATTAGAAACATCTAATTAAGATGTAGATTCCAGGATCTATTTTATGCTTTACTTTAAATGTTCAAGTCTTTGAAAATGAAATCCAGTTATATTTACTGAGTGCTAAGACATAGGGTATGTTTGGGCATTTTTCCAAATTTTTTTTATGTTGAATAAATTGAGGTTTAGTTGAACACTGTGAGGAACACAATATTATGAGTTCTCTTTCACACATGGAGAAGTAGGTTTAACATTGACATGTGAAATACTTCCATACTAATATCTTGCAGAACTGGGTATCAAATCTATGATAGGGATTGGAATCATGTTCAGCCACTGTGATACACTAGTTCTCTAGATCATTTCTATGTACATGTTAATTTAGAATAATTAACTTACATGAATTTTTCCATCATTTGAAACCTGAATATATTTAAGATCATTTTTGCCTTGTTTCTGGGTCAAATTATTAAAGAATATGATTTAAAGTAATAACAATTAAAGTCTTATCTAGATGAGTAAGTCACATGTCTCTGGAAAACAGAAAACCAATTATGCTCAAACACAGACATAGTAGGGACTTTCCTTAATTGCTTTACATATAATATCAATAGGTTATTGACTAATTGCAGTTTGCTTTTATCTGTTTTCATGTTCTACAAAGAGGCTACACTGATGTCAGAACCCACATGCTGCTTCCTGGAAAAAGCACCTGAGAACTCATTGCTTAAGCAATTTTCCCAGATCACAGAATCTGTGTGATGTAGAGTGACTGTTACAGCCCACTGTCTATGTGCCTATGTCTGAAGTAGGACAGTATGTCAATGTCTGAGGTAGGTAAGGCAGTGTGATAAAAATGCAAATCCTCAGGGCTTGCTATTCTGTGCACTGGGGTACAGGGATTAGTCTTTTTCTTTTCTTTTTTCTTTTTTTTTTTTTGTGGTTTTTGGGTCACACCTGGCATTGCTCAGGGGTTATTCCTGGCTCCATGCTCAGAAATTGCTCCTGGCAGGCACGGGGGACCATATGGGATGCCAGGATTCGAACCGATGACCTCCTGCATGAAAGGCAAACGCCTTACCTCCAAGCTATCTCTCCGGCCCCGGGATTAGTATTTTTTCATCAAGAAATCCAGAGGATTCTCCTAAAGGGGACTTAGATCATCACATGCAGATACAATGATGGAGAGAGTTGCCTATCACTAGAGTAGATAGGATAGGAATAGAAGCTAAACCTTTTTATTCATATTCATTATTATTATTAATACTATATTACATATATTGTATACAACATATTGTATACATTTATAATAGTATATATTAATATTATTATTAATGGTGCCAAACAGACATGGAAAACTAAAGTCAGAGAGAGAAGAGAAAAAGCATAGGCTGAAAAAAATAATAAAAGTGGAGAGCAGGTAGAAGGATAAACACTCTTTCCTTGCTGAGGAAGACAGAAAAGAATGAGAACAAGGGAGTTAATGCTGCTTTTTGAGGAATGAAGAAGGTGATGGGGTCCTTTTGTCTGGACAGATTTTGATTGCAGGAGAGGAAGCACAGAGACTGCATCACCAAGTTGGGAAAGAGACTGAACAGACAGAGGCTGATTTGGTAGAATCAGAGCCATTGAGGGGATCCACTAGGCCCTGCAAGAGGATGTGATGACCTATTGATGTGATGACCTATTGACCTGGACTGGCAGGGCAAGGAGGAGATAGTGAATCCACAATTAGTAGTAAATCCTTTTTTCCAAGGAAAAGCAGAAATTATTTATGATTGCCTCCACTGGGGACTGTGGAATATTCAACCTGTCATTCAACATTCAAGGCTTTGACATAGTTTGATTTTTGCTCTTGTTTATTTATTTTGGGGGCCACACTTGGTGATACTCAGGGGTTACTTCTGGTTCTGCATTCAGTAATCGCTCCTGGTGGTGCTCAGGGATTCATATTGGATGCCGGGGTCAAACCCAGGACGGTGTGCACGAGGCAAACACCCTACTCACCATACAATTTCTTCAGCCCCTATCTTGATACTTTTTCAAGATAGGTTTCTGGGTTTCGAAAGATTATATTGTCAGGGGACTGGCGAAGCAGGTAGAAAACATGGTTTGGCCATTCTAGTTAGTGCAAGACATTTAATTTTGTCCCTCCACAGGCCAAGTAGGCCTGTGGAATAACAGGCCTATTAGATCTTTGATCATGGACTAGTAGCAAGACTTGGCAGGGATAAGCAATTCTAGCCTGTTCATTTGAAAGAACTGATTACACCTCTCAGCTTTCACAAGTGTCATCTTACTCATTGGAATCACCTTTAAAAGCCCTACTCTCTTTTCCACCTGCACACCTGAGACCCGTAACCTTGCATTTTTCAGCAGTTCAGTTCTTCCTACAAAGGTTCTGAGATTTAAATAGAATTAAAAAACATGGTTTGACCAGAAATGCTAGAAAATCCCCTTAGCGAAAGCTGGAATGCAAAGATCTGCAGACTGAAATGACATTGTTTGAATTAATATTCTGCAAACTTTCAGTTTGGCAATGAGCCTATAGTTGATTTCCAGGATGAAAAGAGCCCTACAGACTTTGCCACAGCATTTATGGGAGGAAACAATTAAAAATAGCATCGACTTTTATACTCCACACTCTTAATTTTAAGAACTATATTTCAGTGTGGGGATGTGGCCCAGCTATTGAATACGTGCCTTACATCTATGGGTTTCTGGGTTTTAATCTCCCAAAGTGAAAAATAAAATTTATTTATTTTTTTGCTGATAAACTGGTATTGCTACAAGGGAATAGAAAGTATCAAGATAGAGGCTGAAGAAATTGCATGGTGGGTAGGGTGTTTGCCTCGTGCACACCATCCTGGGTTTGACCCCGGCATCCAATATGAATCCCTGAGCACCACCAGGAGTGATTACTGAATGCAGAACCAGAAGTAACCCCTGAGTATCACCAAGTGTGGCCCCAAAAGTAAATAAACAAAAGCAAAAATCAAACTATGTCAAAGCCTTGAATGTTGAATGACAGATTGAAGGTTCCACAGTCCCCAGTGAAGACAAGGGAATCCCATACACCCTATCCAGGGAAGATAGGAGAAGCTAGTCTGGTAGTAATTCCCTGCAATAAATAATCTACACAAATATAAATGTTTTAGCAGGCAAGAAACTCACACTGCAAGCTGTTCACTCACAGGCCAGTCCCTCCACCACATGGAACCACAAGCTTAGATGGAAGCCCCCAGCTATGGCCTCCTGACTAGCATTTATTCAGATCAGAAAACCAAGCCACATACCCCAAGGGGTGGGGGTAAAAATCAGATGAAAAGGCAATGAGGAAACAAGACCAATAGAAAACAATTAAGATACAAATGAGGACTAATTGAAAGGCCTCTATTTATATCGCATCTCCCCCTTCTTAATTCTTTAAAAAATTAAAACAAAATGGAAAATAAGTAATAGGCCCTGAAAAGACAAGGGAAAAACTAACCTAAACTAATAGCAGGAATTTGCATACTTGCACCAAAAGGAAAAATGGGAAGAAGAAACTTTAGGTCTAAAAACAGGGCGTTCTTACCCAAAAACATGAGTCAAGGAACCAACTACAGGCTCCAGACAAGATAATGTCACAATCCCCCAAGTTTCTTTTTTAAATTCCCAAAAAGTTTTCCTTTGTAGTAGAGATGACATAGCTGAAATTAAGAGATCAAGGATCTGGTGGATTATGCAGATCACATGAGGTAATCTGAGTATCACAAAGTAATTTCCAATCAGTGATTCAAAGCAGTCCACCTTGCAAGGAGGATGAAGTCAATTTCCAAGTTGTAACCAGGATGGCAAGAAAGCCCATTTTAGGGCAAGAAGATGTCACTGTTGATGACACTGAGTCCTTTCCTGGAAAATGGTTGATTCCTAGAGAAAATGCAGATAACCATGATAGTTCTGAAAATAAGGTACAAAATTTAGGGGAGTTTGGCTGATTTCTGAGTGATGGGAGCTTCAGTCAAATTGCCAAGACAAGATATTATAGGTGGAGAACTTCCCTGTTTTAAGAAAAATTTTACGTTTCAATCTCAATGGATAGAAACACCTTTCTGTAGTTACAATTTTTTCCAATTTAATGAGTCCATGCAAAAATCTTGTCATATAATACAAAGGAGACTAAATGGAAAATGATGACAGATCAACAAAACCAATAACTTAGTTTCAACAAGAACATGTTGGAAAATGCTATATAAAGTAGATTCCTATAGAGAAATTAAAAAGGGGGAGAACTATAGTTAACATAAAAAATAATCAAGGACTGAGGGGAGGCAAGCAAGGGGAAGAAAGAGGTGAACTAAAAGTACCATAATGACAGGGATGGAGGGTCCTGGACAGGTTGGTGGTGATGAAGTAAAATAACTGTGTACTTCATAAAAGTTAATGCTGTTGGTGCCCCTGATACTGCAGCTGGTAGGATGTTTGCCTTGCACACGACTGATCCCTAGCATCATATGATCTTCTGAGCCTGCCAGAAGTAATTTCTGAGTGCAGATCCAGGAGAAACCCCAAAGTGCTGTCAGGTGTGCCCCTCCAAAAAAAAAAGTAAATTAAATACTTTTGTATCCATGTATAATAATAAAAACGTTATGTGGAGGTCCCAAGAATAGTATAACAGGCAAAGCACTTGCTTTGTACATAGAAAATGCCTGATTAACATCTTGTTCTGCTTCATAAATTGAGGGGGGGAAATGGATAATACTAAGACCAAATAGTTGTATGAACATTGAGTCGAAATAAAAATGATCAGAGGTTAAACACCAAACCCAAAGTCAACAACAGAATCAATACCCAATCTACAACAAGCTATACACAGAAGAGACCAGTTATACTAGCAGTTTGAGGGGCAAAGGAGGGAATTCTGGGAACAGGAGTGGAGGGAGAACAATACTGGCAGTGGGAATACCCCAGATTCAATGTCACTATGTACCTTAAATATTACTGTAAAAGACTCATAATTCATGTTGGTCACAATAAAAATTCTTTTAAGAAAAAAGAAGAGAAAATCCTTGATTGATCTTCAGTCCCACATATGGTCCCTCAAACAACACCAGGAGTGATCCCTGAGCACAGACTCAAGTGTAAGTCATGATCACAGCTGGATGTCCAGGTGTACCCCTGCCAAAGAAAGACAATTCTGTGAGTTGAGAATCATCCGTAAAGGTCTATCTCTATTCAAAAGTTGTTTGGAATCTGCAGCAGCTATCCCAGATGTCCCATGCATTTGAGAGGGGGTGGGTATATATATATATTTTTTTATTATATAAAAATAAATTTAATATATTTATATGCCATAAATAAAAATAGAGATCTGTTTTATCTTTAATTTGACTCTCTTACCATAATTTAAATTTTATTATAAGGTATTTTATCATAGTTTCTCTATTTCTAGCATATGTTCTTTTATTTTAATAGTTTTTTTCTTTACGCACTATGATTAAAAACATGTTTGTAGATGGGTTTTAGCATAAAATGTACACCTCCCTTCACCAGTGCAACTTTCTCATCACCAATGTCCTTCATTTCCTTCCTCCCTATCCTCTGACTGTCTTCGAGACAGGCATTCTCTTTCTCTATTATTATAATGATAGCTGTTAGTGTAGTTATTTCTCTAACTGCACTTGCCACTTCTTGTGTTAAGCTTCATATCATGGACTGATCCTTTCGGCCCTCATCTCTATTGTTTCTGGGTGTTATCACTATACTGTCTTTTATTTTCATTAAATCCCACAATGAGTGAGACAGTTTTGTATCTTTCTCTCTCACTCTGAATTATTTCATTCATCATAATAGTCTCTAGCTCCATCCATACATAGGAAAAATTCATGACTTTATTTTTCCTGACAGCTGCATAGTTTTCCATGTGTAGGTATACTACTATTTCTATAGCCACTCATTCAATGTCAAGCACCTGGGTTGTTTCCACATTCTGGCTATTTTAAATAGGGCTTCAATGAACACAGGAGTGCAGATGGCATTTTTGCATTGTGTCTTTGTATTCCTAAGTGTGATATTGTTGGAATATATGAGAGCTCAATTTCCAGATTTTTTGAGTAATATCCATATTGTTTTCCAAAAAGGCTGTACTAGACTATATTCCACCAGCAGTGAATGAGAGTTCCTTTCTCCCCACATCCCTGCCAGCACTGGTTGTTGTTGTTGTTGTTGTATGTGTGTGTGTATGTGATGTGTGCCAGTTTTGTGGCATGAGATGGTACCTTATTGTTGTTTTGATTTGCATCTCCCTGATTAGTGATATGGAGCATTTTTTTCATGTACCTTTTGGCCATCTGTATTTCTTCTTTGAGGAAATGATTCTTCATTTCTTCTCCCCATTTTTGATGAGGTTAGATGTTTTATCGTATTTTGTTCTGTCAGTACCTTGTATATCTTGGATATTAACCCCTTACCAGATGCATTTTGGATAAATAGTTTCTCCCATTGTGAGTGGCCTTAGTATCCTTGTCACTGTTTGTTTGAGGTGCAGAAGTTTCTCAGTTTAATGTAGTCCATTTTTTATCTCTTCTTTCACTTGTTTGGGCAGTGATGTTTCCTCCTTGAAGATGACTTTAGTCTCAATGTCATGAAGTGTTTTGTCTACATTTTCTTCATATCTTCTTATATTAAGACATTTTCTTATATAATTTTCTTATACTTTTATATTAATATCTTTAATTCATTTTGATTTGACCTTTATGCATAGTGTTAGATGGAACACTGAGTTTATTTTTTGCATGTAACTGACCAGTTTTTTAAACACCACTTGTTGAAGAAGCTTTTCTTGCTCTATTTTTCATTTCTTGGCTTTATTAAAGATTAATTATCATCTGCCTGGGGTCATTATCTGATTACTCAAGTCTATTTCATTGATCTGAGGGTCTAACTTTATTCCAATACCATGCTGTTTTAATGATTATTGCTTTGAAATACAATTTAAAATTGAAGAAAATACTGCCTCTCATCTTCTTTTTCCTAAGTGTTGCTTTAGGTATTTATGTGTTTTTATTGTTCCAAATTGATCTCAGGTGTGTTTGATCCATTTCTTTGAAGAATGTCATGGGTATCCTTAGATAAATTGCATTAAATATGTACAATGCTTTGTGGAATATTGCAACATTAATTATGCTAATCCTCCAAATCCATGAACAGGGTATGTGCCTCCATTTCCTTGTATCTTCTCATTTCTTGAAGCATAGGTTTTCTTTGTATAGGTCTTTCACCTCTTCAGTTAAGTTGACTCCAAAGTATTTGAGTTTCTGTGATGCTATTGTGAATGGAATTTTTAATGTATATTTCTTCTCTCTCAGTATTTTTGTATAGAGAGGCCATTGATTTTTGCATGTTAATTTTGTAGTCTGCCACTTTGCTATATATAAATATATTGTTTCTGGAAGCTTTTTATGGTTTTTAGGGTTTTCTAAGTATGTTATCATATCTGCAAACAGTAAGAGCTTCACTGCTACCTTTCCTATCTGGATGCCCTGATATATTTTTCTTGTCTAATTGCTCTGGCAAGTACTTATAGTACTATGATGAATTGGAGTGGCGAGAGTTGGTAGCTTTGTCTTGTGCCAGAATTTAGAGGAAAGGCTTTCAGTTTATCTTCATTGATTATAATATTTGCCATTAGTTTGTGGTAAATGACCTTGATGGTATTTGGAAAAGTTCTTTCCATTCCCATCTTGTGAGAGGTTTTTTTTTTTTTAAATGTTGGACCTTATCAAATGCTATCTCTACATCTATTGATCTGATTGTATGGTTTTATTTTTCTTTTGTTGATACAATGTCTTACTGTATTACATAGATTGACTTGCATCTTTGGAATAAAATCTACTTGGTCATGGTGTATGACCTTTTTGATGAGGCTTTGGATCCTATTTGCTAGGATTTTGTTGAGGATCTTTGCATCTGCATTCTTTAGGGAAATTGGTCTGTAGTTCTCTTTTTCTGTGCCATCTCTGTCTGCTTTTGCTAATAGGGTGATATCAGCTTTAAATGGGGGGAGGACGGCCCGGAGAGATAGCACAACGGCGTTTGCCTTGCAAGCAGCCGATTCAGGACCTAAGGTGGTTGGTTCGAATCCCGGTGTCCCATATGATCCCCCGTGCCTGCCAGGAGCTATTTCTGAGCAGACAGCCAGGAGTAACCCCTGAGCACCGCCGGGTGTGTCCCAAAAACAAACAAACAAAAAAAATGGGGGGAGGACAACCCTGGTGGTGGGAATGGCCCTGATTCGTTGTCACTATGTACTTTCAATATTGCTGTGAAAGATTTGTTATTCACTTTTTGGTCACAATAAAAATTATTATTTAAAAAATATTTGGGAGTGCTTCTTCAATTTCCTGAAAGAGCTTGAAAAGGATTGGTTTGAAAGGTTTGAAAGAATTTGTTAGTGAATTCATCTGGGCCTGGGCTTTTAATTTTGAGAAGTAGTTTGATTACTGTTTTAATTTCTTCAATAGCTATGGGTCTGTTAAGATATGCTAGATTATCTTGGTTCTATTTTGGGAAGTTATAAGAGTCCAAGAGTCCAAGAATTTATCCATTTCTTCCAGGTTCTTTTGTTTTGTGGCATAGAGTTTCTAAAAGTAGTCTCTGATTACCCATTGAATTTCTGTAATATCCATAGTAATCTCCTCCTTTTTATTTCCAATTCATTTAAATAACTTTCTTCTCCCTTTTCTTTGTGAATTTTGCTAGTTTTTCCTCTTTAATTCACTTTGTAATTCAGTTTGTAATTCACTACTACATTCAGTGTATTATGATCTGAGAAGATAGTTTGTACTTTTTTTTTTTTTTTTTTTTTTTTTTTTTTTGCTTTTTGAGTCACACACTGTGATGCTCAGGGGCTACTTCTGGCTATGTGCTCGGAAATCGCTCCTGGCTCAGCAGACCACATGAGATGCCAAAGATCAAAACAAGGTCCATCCTGGATTGACTGCATACAAGGCAAAAACCTTACCACTGTGCTATCACTTCTGCCCAATTTATACAATTTCTATTCCTCTTGATTTTATGGAGGAATGTATTAGAGGCCAGCATGTGGTTTATCCTGGAGAATGACCAGTTTGCATTGGAGAAGGATTTGTAGCCAGTTTTCTGGGGATAGAAAGCACACACATATATGTATGTATGTATTATATATAGTATATATTAATATATTACTATATATCTACTACCTTCTTCTCCCTTCAGAGCCAGTATATTCTTGTTAGGTTTTAGCCTGGTTAACCTATCAAGGATTGACAGGGTGTTATTGAATTCTCCTACTATTATTTTATTAATTTTGATGTCTTCCTTCAAATTTGTCAACAGTTGTTTTAAATATTTTACTAGACCCTTATTGGTTGCATATTTATGTAGAAGTGTGATTTCTTCCTGTTGTACATATACATTAATTATTAAGAAATGTCCATCTCTGTCCCTTCTAATTTTAAGTCTAAAGTCTATGTCACCAGATATTTGTATGGCCACTCTTTCCTTTTTAAGGGAGTTGTTTGGTTGGATGATTATCTTTGATTTTGAGTCTATGTTCTGAATATTCAGATGTATTTCTTGTAGGCACTAGAAGGTTGGATTCTGTTCTTTGATCTTACCTGGTACATTTAGTTCAATAATATCAAGAAAGATACTCTTACCTGGTACATTTAGTTCAATAATATCAAGAAAGATACTTGTCATAGAATTTAGTGTCATCTTTCTGTAGGAGTTTGGTGTACCTGTTGGCCTATCTTGTCAGTTCATCTTTTATTTATTTTTTTTTTTTTGGTTTTTCGGCCCACACCCCTTTGATGCTCAGGAGTTACTCCTGGCTAAGCACTCAGAAATTGCCCCTGGCTTGGGGGGACCATATGGGATGTCAGGGAATCAAACCACAGTCCTTCCTTGGCTAGCGCTTGCCAGAGACACCTTACCTCTAGCGCCACCTCAACAGCCCCATCAATTCATCTTTTAATGCTAGTTTTGAGTCTGCAAAGTTTCTGACTGTTGTTTATCCATGAGGTTGTGTATCCTTCCTTCAAACCTGAATGTAAGTCTGACTGGGTGAAGTACTCTTGGCAAAGCACTCGTCTCGTTGTGTTTTGTCACTATATTCTACCACTACGTTCAGGTCTTGAGGGTTTCTCATCTGCTATAAATCTTAAGGGTGTTCATTTGAATGTAATTTCCCTTTCTGATCTTGCTGATTTCAGTGTTCTATCCCTATCTGTGAGATTCATCATTTTGACTAGGATATATTGGGGTATTTTGGATCTCTTTTAGTTGGTACTCTTTGGCATGTAGAATTTGTCTCAGAAGTTTCTCTGCAATGCTGTCCTTAATTGTTAGTTCTTCATGGTGATTCTCTGTGTTTTCCCTGGGTCTCCAGACTCCAATTATTCTTATGTTGTCTCTGTTGAATTTATCAAAGACTTTTATTGTCATCTGTTCACATTCTTTGAGGATTTTTTTTTATTGTCTGATCATTTGTTTTAAAGTGCTCTTCCAATCTATTCTGTAGCATGGAGTTGTTATGCATCTCACCTTTCAGGTCACTGATTCTGTCTTCAGCCATTATTATTCTGTTTGAGAGGCTTTCCTGTGAGGTTTTCATTTCACCTACCAAGTTTTTCAGTCCTGTTATTTCAGTTTGGAGTTTTCCCATTTCTACTTTAATATTCTCTTGATTCTTATCTGTGGTTCATTCAGTTTGTTTTATGTGTTTTTTTTTTGAGTTCTATAAATATCCTCCATATTTTTTCTCTTAAGCCTACTTATCTGACAGGCTAAATAGGTGATTGGTACTTTTTTGGGTCATCAGAGCTACCATCTTCATCCTTTAAGTATGGTGGAGATCTGTGTTGTTTAACCATTGTTATGCTTATAGTGTGTTGTTTCTGATGAGTTGTGCTGGATTTCATTTACTACAAGTGTGCAGCCCCAGAACTCACTTGTGTTGATGTGGAATGCTCCGCTGGCATGGAAGGGGACTCTGCTCTTTGAATGGTTTGTGTCCAGGCTTTGCTGGGGGTGGGGTGCGGGTGGGATCCATTCTAGTGGTTTATTTATTAAATTATAAAGTTTATATGAGTGGCCCGTAATGCTAAGAAAACCTATCTTGGCAGTTGATAGTGTTGAAATGTTGAAAAGACACAAATAACTAAATGAGGAAGCAAGGGGAGTGTTTGCACTTGCAGTTTTTGCAGAGCTAAGAGTGCTCTATTCCTAAGTCATCAACATCCTTGTTCAAAGTCATCCTATCCATGGTGTTGGGGGGCAGTGGAAAGATTCACTTCCTAGAAGCTCACTGGTGCTTCTTCCTTTGTTTTTGTTTTTGTTTTGAGCTATACCGGGCGGTTTTCAGGAGTTACTCCTGGCTCTACACTCAGAAATCACTCCTGCTGGGCTCAAGAGACCATACAGGTTGTCTGGAATCAAACAGGGATTAGCTATGTACAAAGCAAGTGCTGTACCTACTGTACTATTCTTAGGCACTCCACATAACATTTATACAAATACAAATACACAAATACAACATTATTAACTTTTATGAAGTAAACAGTTTCTTTCCTTCATCACCACCAACCTTTCCACCACCCCTTACCACTTTCCTTATGATGGCTGCATGCAAGACAAACACCTTAACCACTTTGCTATTACTCTGGCCCCAAATCCTGGCTTCTATTTTTTTTCTGTATTTAATTATGAATATTTATATTATATTATGTTAATATAGTTTTGTATAAAATTAAATAGGTAGGTAATAAGATAGCTGGCTGGCTAACTAGATAAAAGAAATATGTAATAGACCTACTTTATTTTATATTATTTTATTGAATCACAGTGAATTACAGAGTTATAGTTATTCATGATTGGCTCTAAGGCTTACAGTGTTCCAACATCAATCTCTTCATCCATGCCCACTTCCTCCAATAATAAATCAACCTGTTTTAAAACAAAGGGAGATTGGATCCTTGCCTTTATCCTTTGCTCCACCTGCTTCTACTCCAGGCTGTGCAGATTAAGAGTCTGTTCTGTGGCTCACTTTTTCTTTGCAATGCAAATGGTTCTTGTTGCTCGGAGTTTACTTCTTCATTATTTTATGTTCATTTTGATCATTACTGATGAGAGCAATAAACCTCACCCTTAGAGTAAAAAGGGAAAAGCTGCTCCTAAGTGAGAAAGCACTGTGGGAATTTCTCCAGCCTGGAGAATGGCAGTCACAAGGACTATGGCTTAAGTGTTACTGCTTGGTGTCAGGGTGAAAGACCAGATATGTGCCCTGCCTATGCATGAAGTTCATGGCCACAGATTTTATTGCCAACTCTACTCTTAGATGGCTGGCCATTGAAATAAGTGAAATTGCTGCAACAGCTCTTTTTTCTCCTTCTGGATTTGTCTAACGTTGGAATCAAAGGGAACCAATACAGTATAAGAATTCTGAAGAGTGGTACATTTTAATTTTCAGATCTTTTAGGTTCTGTACTCTGAGTTATTTTTGTTTTGTTTTGGGGCCATACCTGGCAGTGCTTCAGGGATTACTCTTGGTTTTGACCTCAGAGATCAATCCTAATGGGTTTAGGTTATCATATTGGATATAAGGTTTAGAACCTATATCAGCAAGGCAAGCTCCCTACCCACTGCACTTGCTCCAGCCCCTTTAGTCTTCTTTTTACATGTCAGCCCTCAATTAGAACATGTTCACTTGGGCATTTATCTCAACATGAACCTTATCTGCCATCATGCCTCTGTAGCTTGATAAGAAATATTGAATGATGAAATAAACACTTAAATGAATTTGGAGCCAGAGTTTCCTGTGAAGTGTGTTGTTAATTTTTGGATTTATTTGAAAGGCATTTTTAAATTGGTTTCTGTTTAACTGCTGTTTCTTAATTCTGCTGCCATGGGGCTTAACCCAATTTGAGTTAATACTATTAAGCTTATGACAACAAAATGTTTATAGGTAAAATGTGAACCAAAATCTTTGTATCTTAGATACAGGTATTTCTAGATTGCAATCAGAGCCATAATGGATATTAAGGAGGCAAAATAACTTAAAGGTCAGATAGTTAGATAATGGTGATAATTATTATAAGGATTGAATAGAATAAAGGAGGTGAAGTGGGTAGCATATTTTCTGGTACATGGTAATTTGAGAGTGAAATGAATGATAGCATGGCAGGCTGTCTTAGCTAAGCACAAACTGAAAGTCACTTTGCTATTTGTGAAACAAATGGATTTTGAGCAATTGTGTCTCTGTAGGCCTACTATAAATCTCTTTGGTGAAATACTGAGTATATTGGACTGAATTCCAAAGACTATTGTTTGGGAGTATAACAGTGCTGAGAAAAGCTAGGTTTTCTAAGGTAAATATAGAAAAAAGGCTTCAAACATGAACCTACAAATAAAACAAGGCTTGAAGAAAACATTTTAAAAATGGGACTGACTGCAGGAAGTAAACAACCGTATTTTTTTGTATGTAATATAGCAGATCCACACTAGAATTTCAGAGCAGTAATTGATGGGTAAATTCTGTTAGAAGAAATTCCAAACTCAAAATCATGAATCATCTATGAGAATTACTCAAGTGTCCTATAGTGTAAGAGAGAACAGCTTTCAGAGAATATTTTCGATTGTGCAGATCTTAACATGTAGTAAACGACACAGTTAAGCTACAAATAATTGATTCAAAAAAGTAGCTTTCATTGCAATATTTGATGGCCAGCTGTTTTCTGTTTTGATCTTTTTTTGACTCAAATTCATAAAGTCATTATGTTTTATAGGTTTACCCAGCTTGAAAGGTTGGATGGTCTGCTCTCCTAAATTGTTAGAAAACAAATATTTTTAATAAAACAAAGTTTTATTATATATATATTATATATATTGGGTTCCAATGGTGTGCTTGGGCTATGCATGTTTATATATTTTGCTTCATTTAATTTTTATCTTAATTTAAAATATAGTTACTATAGTAATAGAAAATGGAGCCTCAGAGAAATTAGGCAACTCATCCAAACTCATAAAGCTTGAAATTGGCAAAAAATGTTCAATATGGTCTGCCTGTCCCTCAGACCCATAGTAACAAATATTAATGACCATTCATATCTCTATCACCTATTTTATATGTATACTAAATGTAAAATAAGTTGAAGACAATATCATTAGTAGATCCAAGGACTAGGCAACTTCACATCTAGTAATTATGGAAACCATCAAACAAGAGTCTGTTTTACCGATTATTAGAATTAAGTTTGTGAAATGAACTGTTCTACTTTGAGCATGACTTTTAATCATTGAAATAATAGGCCACACTACTTAAAACTGAGACTGAGTTCTGAGATGGTAAAATGAAATGAGGCTATTACTAATTAACTCTCCACCAAAATCCCTTTCCCTGTTCTTGTCAATGAACTTGGACTTTAGGTAGAGTTTATGTTCTAGCCTCCACTGTGCTTAGATTTGACCCTGAAACCAAGTTCTCATCAATAGATTAACATAAACCATGTCAGTATGTTCCCTTATATCATATTGTCTCTGCTCAGTTGGCTTATCTAGACCAGAAAGTTGCAGAAATTCATCTTTGACCCTGTTTTGAAGGTGTGAAAAAGATGGCAGCATAATGACTTATAGGAACCTTTGCAAGTACTTTCCTATTTACCCTGGACTTTTTACTTTTAAAATTGTCAGTTGAGAGAAAAAATTCCATAAGCTATAAAGCATTACGTTTTATGGTCTCACTTTTGGTAATTGTTAAGTTTATAATGAACAGGGATGAAATATTTGATTAATCCTTTCTAGAGAAATGGATTTCAATTGGACCTTAAAATATTCATCAAGGATTAATCAAATACAATGCAAAGGATTAATCAAATACAATGAAAAAATACAAAGACAAGAAAAGAAATATCATTCATTAAATGTTGAAACACTTCCCTGTTATGAAAGAGGACAATAAAATCTGTCATTGTGAGTTGCTCATTTTATGGCTAGAAAACATAAAAATGAATACCTTGATTGTTTATTAAGGCAATTGCTTGATAGAGTAAAAAATACATACTTTAAAATAGAAGGGAAAGTAAAATTTCTAATGTAAGTATCTCATCAAAATGACTAAACCTGGGGCTGGAGAGATAGCACAGTAGTAGTGTTTGCCTTGCAGGCAGCTGACCCAGGATGGATGGTGGTTCGAATCCCAGCATCCTATATGGTCCCTCGAGTCTGGAAGGAGCTATTTCTGAGCACAGAGCCAGGAATAATCCCTGAGTGTCACTGGCTATGACCCCAAAATCAAACCAAACAAAAACAAAAACAAAAACCCAAAATGTCTAGACCTGACTTTTCTACATATATTTTAGAAAAAATTTAATGGAAGGATAGACTCACCATAGTTCTATTTGTGAATATATAGAATTGGAGAATGAAACCTAGTTTTATTCCATGGTGAACTGAAATAAAAAGCACACACAATTATAATTTGACTGTATCAGCTATATTCTTAATTATATAACTCTTCACATTCCTTTTTCAAAGGGATGTTTTGCTCCTCATGATGCAAGTTCTGGCAACAGACCTGCTGTCCTTACACACACACACACACACACACACACACACACACACACACACACACACACAAACACACACACAAACCAGATTTTTTGAGACTCTGAATAGAAAACAGTGTAGGACTGATACCCTCTGAGAAAGAAAACAAAGAAAATGAGTCCTACCATGACCCTGGCCTGTTGCCTGATGGCATTTTCTGGGCAACAGTCCAGGCAGAAGAAACTTGAGAGAATCCTGATATAACTGTGCTGAGAAAACAGCGATATGAGCCAGTGGAAGTTGTAATGACTGGGGTCTGCTCTGTGTAGTAAAGAGGGGAGAAAGGTACTGAGGAAAAGGGCCCCAGATACGTGCTGAAAGTCGTATTAGGATTGTAGAATATAATTGCACCTGCAAAATATAAGACTTGATGAGGTCAAGAAAAAATTAGCATACGTTATTTGCGCAAAACAATACCTGAAGTCCAAAAGGACTAGGAGATGACCCACTTCCAACTAGTCTGAGAGGGCTTGGTAGAGGCTCCAGTAAGAGGGTGAAACTATCCTAAATTAAAAAGACAACATAACATATTTCATAACATAATTTTAATACAATCTCTCAAAGTGTTCAACTGATCTTCAAACAATTTTAGTACAGCAAAGAACAAAATACAATATTCTTTAAATACAGTAAAATTTAGCATGCAAAAGCACAGTAATCACCAAACCTATTTTTCAATTAAAAATCATCAGGCATTCTTCCAACATAGAATGGCCCGGCTCCATAAATAATCTCAAAAAAAAAAAAATGATGAGCAGCTGAATCTTCCCAGGTGGGATAATCTATGGTCTGAAAACTCTGGGTTGTTCTCGGAATGAGAGTGGGCAGAAGATCTACCCCCACTGGAAAACTCAGCAACCCCCACCCACACTTCCCATCTTGCCAGTAGAGAAACAGCCCAGATGTACAGCTAATCTCAAAAAGAACATGATGCCACTGGTAGACAGGTAGACAGGTCTGAGATGAAAATTCTGGAAGAATGGTTCTTCAAAAAGCCAGAAAACACAAATGACAAAATGTAACAAACAAGAACTTTAAAATATTTATTAAAATACATTAGATGGGGTCCAGAGAGATATCATGGAGGTAGGGCATTTGCCTTGCATGCAGATAGATGGTGGTTCAAATCCCGGCATTCCATATGGTCCCCAAGCCTGCCAGAAGTGATTTCTGAGCATAGAGCCATGAGTAACTGCTGGTGTGACTCAAAAACAAAATAATAATAATAATAATAATAATAATAATAATAATAAATTAGAGGAAAGTCAATGAAGGCATGGGTTTCACAAGGAAAGAAATGGAAAAATATATTTGAAAATACATAATGCACGTTTGATTCCAATGAAGCCCAAATGAAGAAAGGTGATTCACACAGACTGGGACCCTGGTAGTGAGGACAACAGAAAGTGTACCAATATTTTTCAAGTACCAATCCATTGTTGGTTCACAGGTGTAGGAAGTTTGCAAATCACTGGTCAGACTGTGTTGACCTGCCAATTGGTAGACTGACATGTAGGACAGGTGCCAGTCTTCAGGTATTAAAAGGTTGAAGAATGCTATTCTCAATGGTGCCTCTTGTCCTCTTTCAGAACTGGTGCTAATCTCATGAAACGCTTTGACAGTAGGAAGATGGGTGAATACCACATCTGGTCCTGAGGGATGTGGACTGTACCACAAACATGATTCAGCCTTTAAATCCTCCAGTATTTTCTTTGTTGTTTGTTTGGTTTTTAAATGATTTTTATTTTGACCAAAGTAAATTATAAATCTTTTACAGTAATATTTAAGGTACATAGTGACATTGAATCAGGGGTATTCCCACCACCAGTGTTGTCCTCCCTCCACCCTGTTCCAAGCATGCATCCCAGATCCCCCTCTTCTGCAGCCCAAGCCCCCACCCCCGGGGTGGGGCTTCTAGTACAACTGGTCTCCTCTGTGCATAGCTTGTTGTAGTTTGGGTATTGATTCTGTTGCTGTTGACTTTGGATTTGGTGTTTAAGTCTTATCATTTTTTAAAATTTCTATCAATGTTCATAAGACTGGTCTTGTTTGGGGTCTACACCCATCAATGATCATGACTTATTCCTAACTCTGTACTCAGTGACCATCAGGGGGCCTATAGGGTGCCATGGATTGAACCTGATTTGGCTACATACAACACAAGCACTCTTCCCACTGTACTATACCTCTGGCACCCCTTCAGTATGTTTTTAACAGCAGTGACAGGTCCATTGCAGTAACAGCCAACACAGGCTTTGGTTCTTACCTATAGTAGCTGACAAAGACAAAACAAAACTTAAAAAACAAGCAAACAAACAATTAAATAGTTGCTCCGCTTGCTGAAAAAGTGAAAACAGTAGAACTTTTTAAAGTACTTTCTGATTCTGTCATGTTTTAAAAAGCAACAGGAAGTTCTTTCTTTTGTATTGATGGAGATTCTATGGTTTACATACTCTTAGTAATGATTCTCATGTACATAATCCCAACACCACACCTGCCACCAGTGTAACCACTTCCCTTCTCCAAGGACCCTAACACTTCTTCCTTTCAAACCTCCTCATTTCCACCACCTCAATTGCATGGATCAGTTCCTCAGAACAAGAGACTCTTTCAGGAACAAACTTGGCAGACAAAAAAAGATATCTCAACAGATTACCTGAGAGAGAAACTGCATGGGAAAATGACATCAGAAAGAGAGACTCACTCTCTAGAACTCAACCCCAAAGATATGAAACATTAAATATCCCTATAAAAAGAGCTTAAAATTGCTATAAAAATGACACTCAAGGAATAGAAGACACATCAGGAAAGTAAGTCAAAGTGATATGCGAACTCAGAAACACCCATCCAAGAGACTCAACAAAACTAAAACAAACTAAGTAATGAGTCCAGAAATAAAATCAACAGATGGTAGAAATTGAAGAGTTGATAACAAAATCATACAGAAGTAAGATGTGAAGATCACAATAAATAAGATAAAGAATCATAGAAAATTCTAGAAAATTAATAAAACAAATGAAGTTAGTGAGCTCAAAGATAAAGTAAAAAAGTATTCAGGTTGAAGAATAAAGAGAGCTAAGATGTGAAGAAGTAATGAAGAAGTATTACAAA
The DNA here is from genome assembly GCF_024139225.1 of Suncus etruscus. Classification (NCBI taxonomy): domain Eukaryota; kingdom Metazoa; phylum Chordata; class Mammalia; order Eulipotyphla; family Soricidae; genus Suncus; species Suncus etruscus. The sequence goes on along the minus strand of NC_064854.1, from coordinate 29,789,406 downwards.
CACTCTATGACTCTGTGTAGAAAGAAACTTAAAAATAAGATTACCCCAGAAAAAGAAAGAGAAAGAGAGGGGCCGGGCGGTGGCGCTGGAGGTAAGGTGCCTGCCTTGCCTGCGCTAGCCTAGGACGGACCGCGGTTCGATCCCCCGGTGCCCCATATGGTCCCCCAAGAAGCCAGGAGCAACTTCTGAGCGCATAGCCAGGAGTAACCCCTGAGCGTCACAGGGTGTGGCCCAAAAACCAAAAAAAAAAAAAAAAAAAAAAGAAAGAGAAAGAGAAAGTAAATGGGAACTATTCAAAGAATTATTGGAAAACTAAATATAAAGAGGTCTACTATTGTGTATCTTGGTGCACAATAGTAATACTATTAAGAGTTAAAGACTAGCACAGCAGTGTTTGCCTTGCAAGCAGCCGATCCAGGACCAAAGGTGGTTGGTTCGAATCCCTGTGTCCCATATGGTCCCCCGTGCCTGCCAGGAGCTATTTCTGAGCAGACAGCCAGGAGTAACCCCTGAGCATTGCCGGGTGTGGCCCAAAAACCTATATATACATATATATATACACATATATATATTAACCCTAAAATATTGAATGAGAAAAAATAGAAAAAATCTAAAGACAAAATAGCAGGCACAAGTTTTCATATATACATAATCCTTAATATAAATGAATCAAACATACCAAAGGGCACATAATGACAGATTAAAGAAGAAAATTCAGGTGCTAGAGAGCTAATATAACAGGCAGTCCCTTGCCTTACACAATGCCAATCTGAGTCTTATTCCTTTATGGCATCCTTTATTATGGTCCCCTTTGTCACATCAGCAGTGATCCCTAAGCCCAGAACCAGGAGTAGGTCCAAAGTATAGCTGTGTGTGGCCCCAAAACAAAACAAAACACCACAAAATCCAATTACATTTTGTTTACAAGATACTGACTTAGGCTATACAGACCAACATAGAATTAAAGTGAAGACACTAAAATGATGTACTCCAATCCAATAAAAAATTTAGAAGGGCAAGGGAACCATTATATTTATATTTTTATAAAGTAGACTTCGAGCCAAAAAGGATAGCAAGAGATGAAGACAAACATCGTGTAATGATAAAGGGATCAATAAAAACAATTATTAAAATATCTATAGTGAGTCACTTCAATAAATGGTGTTGGAAAACCTGGACAGCTGCATAAAAATATCAAAGTAGACCACTACCTAACATTATACACAAAATTAACTCAAAATAGATAAGGAAGTAATATGTGAACTCATAAAATCGACAGAAATATAGAAAATTTGTGTCTAATGACAAAGGAAACAAAAGCAAAAATGAACAGATGAGACCACATTAAAATAAAAGGTTAATGTACAACAAAAGAAGCTTAGATCAAACAGAAATATAGTCTACAGAATGGCATATTTGCACATCATAAATTCGAAAGGACTTAATATCCAAAATACACAATGAACTCAAAAAACTCAGTGAAAATATACACATACAAATAAAAAATATATACTCCCCTAAACCCTAAACTTAATTTAAAAATAGACAGATGATCTTAGTAGATGTTTCTCTCTGCAAGACATACAGATGGTCAATAGGCACATGAAAGGATTTTTAGCAGCTCTACTCATTAGGGAAATGCAAATAAAAATAACAGTGAGATATTACTTCACACCTGTGAGAATGGCTATTATCCAAAAGACAAGAAATATGTGTTGGAGAAAATCTGCTGAAAATGGGACACTTGAAAATCATTGGTGAAAATAAAAATTGATGCTGTTCTTATGAAAAGCAGTACAAAGATTCTTTTAAAAATTAAAAATAGGGGCAGGAACAGTGGTGCAGCGGTATTTGTCTTGCACACAGCTGACCTAGGACGGATCGCAGTTTGATCCCCTGGCATCACCATATGGTCCCCCAAGCCAGGAGCAATTTCTGAGTGCATAGCCAGGAGTATACCTGAGAGTATACCCTGAGAGTCACCGAGGGTGGCCCCAAAACAAAAAAAAAAATTTTTTTTTAAATTCCATAGAATCCACTACAGCACAACACTAGGTCAATCACTCTGAATCATTAGACCAGGGGTGGCGAACACGCGGCTCTATCAAGCAGCATGCGGCTCTTTGCCTCTTATCATGATTTTGTAGACTGTGGCTCTTTGCCAAGTTTGGATTTTGTTCAGCTGCTTCTGAGGAGGGACCTCTGAGGAGAGATCTCCGAGCCCCCAGGCTGCGTCATCCCGTCTTCCATCCCTCAGAAACAACTGCACTGGTCAGCGAGCGGGGGACCCGTGTGTCACATGTTGGGTCACATCTGGCCGTTAGTTCTGAGTGTGGAGGACATAGCACACCCTCACCATCACTGCAGGATTTTGACCCTCACTCAAAATGGCAAAATGCAATATGTGTTTAATATATTATTGTTACAATTAGATGCTTTTGTGTGAGTGTTTGTTTTGGCAGGTCACTGCGTGGTGTGGCTCTCTGACTCTCAGAGTTTAAAATTTTGGCTCTTTGTGTCGAACTTGTTCGCCACCCCTGCATTAGACCCACAGCAAGTAGCAGGTGGTAGGAGCAGCCCTTGATCCCCAGCACTACACGGCTCCTCCATTCCTCAATCACTCTCCACTAATTTAAGAGGATAACACCTTATAACCAGGTAGACTTTCTTCCAGAAATGAACTTTTTTTTTTAGTATTTAAAAGTCAAAAGAAGTATAGAAATAGAAAATAGTCAAAGACAAGAGAACCTGAGAGTTGGTCTATTTTACTGAACTGAACTTACCAAGGGTGGAGGAAGAGTGGGAGATTTTTAGGAGATAATGGGGAAGGGGCAATGTTGGAACACTGTATGCATAAAACTCTATCATAATACAATAGTTTTCCTAATAGATTTTATGTATTTATTATTTATTTATTGTTTGATGTTTATTATTTTTAATCTTTATTTAAACGCTGTGATTACAAACATGATTGTAGTTGGGTTTCAGTCACTGTAGTTGGGTTTTAGTTGGGTTATCACCAGTGCAACAACATTCCCACCACCAATGTACCTCATATCCCTCCACCCACACCCCCTGACTATATTCGAGACAGGCATTCTACTTCTTTCACTCATTAACATTGCCATGGTAGTCGCTAGTGTTCTAACTGCACTCGCCCCTCCTTGAGGTGAGCTTCATATTGTGAGCCAGTCCTTCTGACCCTCATCTCTGGGCATTATTACAATAATGTCCTTTATTTTTCTTAAAACCCATAGGTAAGTGAGACTATTCTGTGTCTCTCGCTCCCCTGACTTATTTCACTCAGCATAATAGTTTCCATGTCTATTCATGTATAGGAAAATTTCATGACTTCATCTCTCCTGATGTTATTTATTTATTTGTTTGGTTTTTGGACCACTCCCAGTGACACTCAGGGGTTACTCCTGATTATGCGCTTAGAAATCGCTCCTAGCTTGGGGAACCATATGGGACGCAGGGGATCAAATTGAGGTTCGTCCTGAGTCAGTCTCATGCAAGACAAATGTCCTATTGCTGTGCCATCGCTCCGGCCCCCCAAATAAAATTTATTTTAAAATAAATGTAATTGACTATACTTTTTGAGGAGCAAAAACACTTCAGATTATCTTAATGAATGAGAAAAATTTATCTGGCAAATATTTATTCGTGTAAATTTTTTAGAAGACTAAGGAAAGGTAACATCTTTAATTTGACAGAGGAAAAAAACTACGAACAAGTCTATTGTCATGACTTTAACTTATTGCAAGGAGCCAAAGAGAAGAACATTTATATAGGTGACACAGCCATCACATTCAAGTCCACACTTGAAGTCATGGGAAAAATAAAAATTAAGCAATATGATGCATACAGATTAAAAAAAATAAAAGTTTCTTAAGCCACAAGATTTGAAGTCAATATAAGAAAGAAAACATACTAAAAATAACCACTGGAAAATACAAGTTTATAAAACCAGGGCAATTACCATATCACCTAGAAATATGAAACAACTTAGTGAGAAATCCAATATGTGTAATATCTGTATTTTTAAAAGTGAAAAGCAAAATTGGGAGAAATAAGAGATGATATAAATATATATTAGAGATATACCATGTTAATGGATTACCAAATGTAACATTAAAATAGTTCTTACATATTATTGTTTAACAACACTTCCCTACACATACCTTGTCGGAGCTCAAGGGACCATATGGAGTACCAGGAGTTTAACATAGGTTGGCTGCTTGCCAGGAAAGTGCACTGACCACTGTATTAAAACTCCAGCCCCAATTGCCCTGTACACTTAAAAAATATACAAATGGCAAGTTTCATGTTTGTTGTTGTTATTGTTTTGACACATAACAAAATTATATTAAATTAAAAACATAATTATACCTAAATTGCTTTGTAGGATTAACGCAGTACTAATCAAATTACAAAATTCCTTTCTTTGGGTAGAAATTGACAAGTTGTTTATAAAATATATATAGAATAGCTAAAGACATAGAATAGTTAAAATATTGGCGGTAACAAGGTGTATAAAATAATCAAGATAATGTAGTACTCGCATAGAGATAAACATCTAGATCAATGAGTTTGACTAGTGTCTAAAAACAGACCGTCAACTAATTATTCATAAAGTTGCCAATTAAATTCCTATAGGGATATTTTCAACAAAAGAATATTTGAGTAAAATCCTGAATAGAAAAATGGGAAATTAATGTATATGAAACAAAAAATTCTCAAGCTATTTCTCATATCACTTGCAAAAAATAACTCATTATGGAGGGTTGATCTAAGTTTTAAAATTTAAAATATAAAATTTAGATAAAATTATAGAACTTGGGGCTGGAGCGATAGTGCGGAGTGGTAAGGTGTCTGCCTTGCCAGCACTAGCCTAGGATGGACTGTGGTTCAATCCCTCAGTGTCCCATATGGTCCCCCCAAACAGGAGCTATTTCTGAGTGCATAGCCAGGAGTAAACCCTGAGTGTTACCAGGGTTTTTGGTGTGGCCCAAAAAACCAATACAGATACTCCTCAATTAATGACCAATTTATGTTTGGTCTTTAAGCAAATTGGTCATTAAGTGAGGAACTGCATGTACTGTATACAGTAGTACAGTATATGCATAGTACTTGGCAATACAGTATTCTGAATAAGTAAAATAATGAGAAAAATCAAACTGAAAACTTCCACTTGTTTTAATTTGCATAAGTTGTGTAATCTGCACACAGTACTGCAATGTATTACAGAACATAAAGTTAGTAAAGTAGGTACATTAAAGCACCAAAAACCACAGTACTATACTGTAGAGTGTACAAGATGGAAAAAGGCTACTTAAAGTAAAATGAAATAATGATTAAAAGATGGTTGTAAGTGCGAGCAGTCACTAAACAGGTAGGTCATTAAGCAAGGAGTATATATATGTATATGTATATATATATATATATATATATATATATATATATATATATATATATATGTGTGTGTGTGTGTGTGTATCTTTTTTTTTTTTTTTTTTGGGCCACACCCGTTTGACGCTCAGGGGTTACTCCTGGCTATGTGCTCAGAAATCGCCCCTGGCTTGGGGGGACCATATGGGACGCCGGGGGATCGAACCGCGGTCCTTCCTTGGCTAGCGCTTGCAAGGCAGACACCTTACCTCCAGCGCCACCTACCCGGCCCCCGTGTGTATCTTAAGAGGAAAAAGTCTTCATAATTATGGAGAATTTTATGATAAATTTTGGATCAAATAAATTGGATCCAAATAAAATTTTATGATAAAATTTGGATCAAATAAATTTGGATCCAAATAAAATTTGGATCGAACATAAAACTCTTTTGCATGAGAAAAGTCAAATAAAAATGGATTTTAAAATAAACGCACCTAGCAGAGATGCCTGGTTATGTGGTTGATGAGAAAAATCACAATTAGTTAATTACAGGAGCTTGATTTCACATCTAAATGTGTGAACCCGCAGGAATTGTTAATGGGAAGAGCTGGCAGGATGTCCTGGTGGGTTGCATCTTCACCTTTCAGCTCCTTTTCTAGAAAAGTGAAGGGATGGGAACTGTGTGTTCATCATGTTCTCACAGTTTTTCCTGTGATATTGTTTCTTTTTTATCAATAAATCTCGGTTTGTGCACCAGACGGATTTTCTAGTCTGATTGGAAACTGCTCTGTTGAAGAAAATGCAAAGATAAACCATATTCAGCTGTCAATGTAGCACTGTTAGTTTAAGCTCATTGAACTCGACTAAAGTAGCTCCATTTTTGTCACCAGCGAAAGATTTTCTGTGCATGCCCTTGGTGGTGATGGCAGAGACCCTGGAAGAGTCTGATTACAATTCAGTTACTTCCATTTGTTTGCTGCTCTTGAACCATTTGTGGATTCACCATTTCACAATCTTTGGTTTCTTTACCAAAAGTCACTCTCCTTAGCCAAAAGTTGAGCTACAATATTTTGTCTCCTTTCATTCTCCGTTCTTTTCCTTTCATCAATTTTGTCCTCCCATGCCCTACTTAAGTCTTTGCCTTGACCATCTCCCAGTTCATCTTATTGTTTGTCTCTTTTATAGTAGGATGGTGGATGAACTTCTGCCACAAGATTTGTTTTATTTGTTTATTTTTTTGTATACAATTTTCTCATTTTAAAATGAGAAAATGCCCCTTCATGTTCCCATCTCCTCTCTATTGAGAGGGGGGGGGGGAGGAGAGAGAGAACTGGTCATTTAGCTCCCTTAAATTCTTAGCGCATTTTCTACATGTTCCCTTATCAAAAAACATTCATATCAGTTATAATTTAAAAGAGCAAAAGGTACTCATAGTAGTAAATGAACTTGATTCTAAAGTAACTCATTTGCTATACAGGAAAAAAACAGATTAAAAAATTATAAATAAAGAGGTCAGTGCAACTTTGAAGGTTGAAAAATGTTTAGTTGAACAAAAGAGTACATTAGTGAAGGCATTTGCCTTGCATGCAACAGACCAGGTTCAAATCCTAATACCATATGGTTCTCCAAGTACCATCAGGGGTCATCCCTGAACACAAATCCAGGAATAAGTTACTGTCAGGTGTGACCCAAATTCTCTTAAATCCTTTTTCTTCTAATGAAGGAAAAATTCACTAACTTGACTGTGTGATGGATTCATGAGTGGTTTTTTTTTTTTTACTTCAAAGTTCATCAGATAATACCCTACAAATATGGGAAGTTTATTTCTATAAGCTGTGCCTCAACAAAATTGAAAAGCAAATAGTGAAATTCAAAACTAGAGTCAATACAAGTGATAAAGTACTTGCTTTGCATGAGACCAAGCCCAGTTTAGTCATGGGGACCTTTTATAACTTCCTGAGTAGTGCCAGGAGTAATCCCAAACACAGATCCAGGTGTAATCCCAGAGCATTGCCAGGTATAAACCCTGGCCACTGCCAGGTGTAGCTAATTTCTCCACCCCAAAGCCCCCCAAAATCCCCTATAATAGACCTGATGAAAACTATGGGCATTACCAGAGAAAAGTGGAGGGGGAGTTGTTGGGTATAAGGAATGTGTATAGGGGTTATTTTGGTGGGGGGGGGGTGCTGAGTTTTATAAATGTATAATAGTGTTAAATTACACCCATAAAATCTCATGGTATTATAAAACAATGACTAATTTTCTTTTCTTTTTTTTTTTTTGGTGTTTGGGTCACACTCAGCAGCACTCAGGGGTTACTCCTGGCTCTATGCTCAGAAATCTCTCCTGGCAGGCTTGGGGGAACATATGGGATGCTGAGATTAGAACCATTGTCCTTCTGCGTGCAAGGCAAACACCCTACCTTCATGGTATCTCTCCAGCCCCAAAAACAATGACTAATTTTTGAAGTGGTAAGAATAATTTCCCGTAACAAGTACAAAAATAAATATTAGCAATAATAACGTCTAAGACTGGAGAGATAAGGGGCTTGCTTTATATCTGACTGGCTCAGATTCAATTCGTGACACCACAAACTGTCCCCCTGAGAATTACTAGAAGGAATCCTGAGCACATATCCAGGAGTAAGCCCTGATCACTGCGAGGTGTGATTCAGCAAACTTCTTTCAGATGTGAAAAATGCAAATTGTCTATTACTTTCAAAGGCAATACCATGATAAAAGAGACCAACAGAGATAAATTGTGAATCTATGTGGACCCCAGCATGCTTTTACTTACAAATCACGCTTCTCAGAGAACTGGACAGACAAAAATAAGGGATTCAAAGCCTGAGCCCTGAAATGTTACTTCCACCTCAGTCCCAAGGCATATTGTCAACAGAACAATCTGAAGAGCCTTGGTACATTGGAGAGAGCAGAGGAAAAGGAGGTAGTTCAAGATCACTTTGCAGGTTCAGCAGTAAACTAGTGAACTTGGCAGAGACACTCATTATGTTTTGGGATCATGTATGATCAGGTATGACCTGCAAGAACTGATCACTGACAGATTCCCACTGACCATGAAGGCATTGTAGATGCACTGCCTAGGTTTCTTGGTGTCTGTTCTTGGGAATTTTAATAGCAATAGCAATTTCATAAAGTGGAGGCACAAACACTGTAAGAGGCACCTGCTGCAGGTTGGGCTAAGTTGTTCAATATTTGCCCCAGTCACGAGCATTTTAAAGAGGGTACAAAACAGAGGCAGAATGTGAAAGAGCACAGAGTTCTCTACCAAGAGATGATTTTTTCCATTCTTCTTCATAGCTCCATACTGTGTGCTGAAGGTGGAGATGAGAGAATGGCTTTTGTACTTGTTTCAGTCAGTTCTCACAGCCAGCTAGCCAAATAGACTGTTTTAGGTAAGAACACCCATCTTCGATGTCTCCTTTTCTTGTCCCTCCTCTCCCTGACTTGGTCTCTTTAATTCCTGTGGTCTTTCCACTGTTATTCCAGGTTCTCACTGTGTGATCTCTGGGGTAAATTGTTACTCATTAATTTCCAAAGCTTTTGTGGCTTGAAAATAAGTCAAGCCTGGATATTGATCAAATAATCATAATTCCTCCAGTGCCAAGATTGATCTGTGTGTTTTTTAATCAGTATCTGCCATTATGTCTTGGTGGCAAAAACTCTAATTCACTTTATTTATTGTATTTATTTGTTTGTTTGTTTGTGGGTCACTCTCAGCTGTGCTCAGGACTTCTGGCTTTACACTCAGGAAGCCTTGAGGACCTTATGGGTGCTGGGCATCAAACGAAGTTGGCTCCTTTATGGAAAGCAATATGGAGATTCCTCCAAAAACTGGAAATTGAGCTCCCATATGATCCAGCTATACCACCCCTAGGTATATATTCTAGGAACACAAGCATGCAATACAAAAATCCCTTCCTCACACCTATATTCATTGCAGCACTATTTACCATAGCCAGCTCTGGAAACAACCAAGATGCCCATCAAGAGATGAATGGCTAAAGAAATGGTGGTACATATACACAATGGAATATTATGTAGCTGTCAGGAAAGATGAAGTCATGAAATTTTTCTATACACGAATGTACGTGGAATCTATTATGCTGAGTGAAATAAGTCAGAGGGAGAGAGAAAAATGCAGAATAGTCTCACTCATCTATGGGTTTTAAAAAAATGAAACACATTCTTGCAATAATTTTCAGAGACAAAAGAGAGGAGGGCTGAAAGTTCCAGCTCACTTTATGAAGCTCACCACAAAGAGTGATGAGTGTATTTAGAGAAATAACTACATTGAGAACTATCCTAACAATGTGAATGAATGAGGGAGGCAGAAAGCCTGTCTAGAGTACAGGTGGGGGTCAGTGGGGAGGAGGGAGATTTGGTACATTGGTGATGGGAATTTTGCACTGAAGGGGGTGTTCTTTACATGATTGAAACCCAACCACAATCATGTTTGTAATCAAGGTGTTTAAATAAATATTTTAATTAAAATAAAAACCAGGTTGGCTGAGTAGAAAACAAATGTCCTACCTGTTGTACTATTACTCCTGCATTCAGTATAAATAGCCTTATTCTTTTATTGGTTAGTTTTTGTGTCATACATGGCCATGTGCTCAAGGTTTATCTTGATTCTGAATTCAGGGATCACTTCTGGTAGACTTGAGGAAATCACATGTGGTGCTGGAGATTGAACCTGAGCCAGCTGCATGTAAGGCAAACTGTACCATTGTTTCAACTCTAATTTACTTTAAACAATTGACTTTACCAAAAAGTTTTTTTCCTTCACTGAAGTAAAGTAATTAAGATGCTTGAATCATTGAATAACTTATTGAAAGCATTATTCATGCTGTGATAGTCTTCAAACCTCCCCCCTTTTTAATTTAATTTAATTTTATGGTTTCAACTGGCAATGCTCAGAGGTTAGTCCTTGCTCTGTATTCAGGAAACACTCTGGGTGGGCTTGACCAATCATATGGAATGTTGGGAATCGAATCTGGATCTGTGTGCAAGGTAAAAACCTTACAGCTGTACTATTGCTTTGGCCCATAACCCGTTTTTCAAAAGTTTATAATATATTCAGTGAGTGCTCATTATTTAATCATTTTCTTATTATAAGACATAGGTTTTTCTAATATTTTTATGAATAATGGTCTAAAGTATTTCTTTGTGGGTATATTTTTCTATTTTTCAGAATATTTTATTAGGCTAAGTTTGCTTAAGTTGAAGATAAATGCTTGCAAAATATATGAATCTTTGTTCTATTGCTTAATTACTTTAAAAATAGTAGTAACTAAAGTTATTAATAATAAAATCCCTACAGAGTAATTGGTGAAGGTACAGTAACTTATTACATAAAAACTATAAAAGCTAACATTACTGAAACCACATTACTTAAACTACAATTTAAATATTTTTAAATGTAAGATCTTTCTTGTTCTAGAAAAGGGTACCTGGACAATTTTAAATGGATTCCATAATGTCCAATTTAAACTAGTATCTGTTTTCTCCTTTGTTATATCTAGAAAGTAAATGCTGATCTTTGCAAGCAATATCCTAGAGACACAGTCCTAATGTCTGACTCATGAATGTGACTTGCACAAAATAGAAGAATTTTTATCACATACTATCAAATTGAACTGAATTTTTTTTATTTGGATCATTTCATAATTGAAGAGGTTAAGAGAACCATCAGAGGAGAGATGGACAAGAATGGTGGAGGCAATGGAATCATTACAATTATTATCCTTTATCTTTTATTTTAGGTAATAGCACTTCTGGCTTGCAGAATAACATCTTCAGGGAAAGCATATTGGATTCAATCTGTTGTGTGAATATTTTCACTTAGAGAAGGTACAGTATGTATATATAAATGAATGTACAGACTGCTGATGATTTATTTTTGTTCTATAGCAGCCTTGGAAATAGAACTGAGTTTTATTTAGCATCTTCCAGAATCAGGGTAGTTCTAAACTCTTTCTGGAGCAGTGGTTTTGGTTCTGTCTAAGACTCAATCTTATAGTCAATGATGAAACATTCATATAAAAATCACTTCATTTAAAATACAATATTATGTTGATGGGTTTTTGTGTATGTTGTGGATGGGGTGGGCATGGTCTTTCAAAGTTTCCTGGCTTGGCTTGCTGATGCAACTCAGTAGTAAATCACATTTACCTTACAAGTGTGAGGCTCTGGATTTGATCTGATAGAAAGACAAACAGACATATACAGAGACTGACAGAGACAGAGAGAGCATCTTTTGTAAGTTACACTACTTTAAAAAAATGTGACTTCCTGGAAAGGAGTAGAAATCTTCCAGTTAGAAATCACTCATGGAACCTGTCATGGGATCATAATGGAACTGGAATCCACAAGATGCTCTCCAAGTCTATAAATATGATCTGTCTACAAAAGGAGCAAGTCCTCCCTGACCATACTGGATGGGTTATAGTGAAAAGTAATTGGAACAATAATTGATGATTATTATCCCACCCACGGAAAGACTCATTAAAGCCCTTCTATTGCTTGATGAGTAAACATATAATTGTAAAACTTGTCTCTTTATAGTCAATGATAAATTTAGTAAGCATTTCTATCAGAGTAATCCAATCATACGCTTGGGTCTGCATTGTTATATTGATTCCAGTGCCTTGCATTTAGTAGAAAGACTCAGGATTTCTTGAAACCCATTTATACATCATTAGATTATCTATGTAATAACACATCAGTGATTTGCTACACATTGTCTCAACTTCATCTCTTATCTGAATCTCAGTCTTCATCTCTCTATGCTTTGCATAAAAGTTTTTATTCTTGCCTGGCAAATTAATCAGACTAATTTTTTATCTTTATTCTTGCTTGTGGCATAGTGGTGGTACAAGGGTTACAATAATTTTCTTGCATGTAGTAGAACTCAGTTCAATATCCAACACTTCAAATACATTCTCCTAAGCACTGTCAGGAGTGTTCCCTGAACTCCGAGCCAGGAACAGCAGCTGAACTCTAGTATGTGTGGCCCAACCTCTCACCCCCCCCCCCCAAAATAACTCACTGCCTGTATTTGTTTTGCTTTACAAAACCTTTACTACAGGGCCTGAGTTATGGCTAAATTGCTAAAAGTGCCTTAAAGTGGACCACAACTAAACAACTGATCCTGATGCTGCGAACATGCAGCAAGTGTATTGTTTGAGACCTCCAGGGGTGCAATTTTGTGAGCTCCAAAACATAGCCAAGGACATGTGAGCACCCCTGGGGAGCATGGTAAATAAAATTATCTGAATACTGCAAGTAGGAAGTGAAAAACTAGCAGCATGTGTGGGTGTGAGCACCAAAACCCAATGTCTCATAAACAGTGAGTAGCCCCACAAAGTGTGCAAACATCACAATCCAGGATGCGATCAGACTCACTGAGATAACGATGGCAATGAAAAAAAAGAGGAAAAAAGAGAACAAGCCTCCATTGATTTCCAGAGTGCTTGGACAAAATCCAGATGGATGAGTACTATAGCACAAAGGCCCCACACTGTTTCCCTGAGACCTCCTGATCTTTCGCTCTCACAGTCCCATCCTCTGCCTGGCTTCTTAAAGCTCCATCTTGACTTCCCTTCTCAGGATCTTTGTATTTGCTAAAACATCTTCCTAAATCCTTCTTCCCATAGCAGAATCCTTCTCTTTATTTGAACCTTAGTTCAGGAATTCATCTCCGAGAATTCTTACCACCATGTGACAGGGGTTCAGGGAGAATGTGAAGCACCAATGAGGGTGCTCAGCTAAGGATGCATGGAAAGAGAGAAAGACTCATTTCTCCTATTTTCTGGCCCACTGCTCTTGCCAACTTTGCCAACTTGGAATTTACCTACATTTCTAGATGTTCAAGTTTTGCGATTGCAGATGCTTTCTTCTTGCATCATCTTGATCATGGTACTTAGGACAAGGTGGAGGGACAAACAATCTCTAGGTGGCTGAGACCTGTTTTGGTAGAAGAGACTTGGCTATTTGAGGAATGACAAATAGGCTTCTCAGCATCCATGGGACAAATGCACTCCTGGATTCCTTTATAAAAAGGAGTGATTTCCAAACGCCTGGGAGAGACCCTAATGCTACTCTGGCACCAACTTATTCCAGGGTAGGTTTTTATGACACCCTGATATCGAGGAAGCAGCAATAATTTGATCTAAGGGCAGATTTTTCTACAAGATTCTTCGTGACACCCCAGCTTTTTCCTAGGATCTGTGCGAAAATAAGATATCTAATTACAGAAGACTGCCAACTACAACCACAACTGCGACTGAGCAGAACTTTTGCTGGGAGCATAATGATAAACCTTGGGATTGGAAAACTAACATGCCTGGAGCTGGTAGTTGGTCTTATGACAGTATGCTTCATGGGTAGACACACCCTGTATCTTCCAGGGGTCTCAAAATTGTGGCCCGCAGGCCTTTTGCGGCCCGCCGTACAACATTTTGTGGCTCTGCCCTAGAGGAATCTTCTTTTGTTTTGTTTTAGTTGTTTGGATCACACCCCCCAATGTTCAAGGCTTACTACTGACTTTGCACTCAAGGATCACCCCGACTTTGCCTACTGCGGCCCCCAGGTAAATTGAGTTTGAGACCCCTGTAAGAGGCCAAGGGAATTTTTTTCCTAATTTCCCCCAACATTTACTGAGCCTATGCAAACAACAACAACAACAAAAACAACAACAAAAACCAGCCAAACAAATATAATCTTGCCACATCTGCCCCCCACTTTATAAATTTTATTCATATCTTCTAGATAGGGGCTCCTGCCTTTTTCATAGAACCTTAGAACATGAATCATTTTGTTTTGCTTCCTATTTCTATGTTTTCCTACAAATTGAGAAAAGAGAAAAATAGCGGATGGGACCCAGGGATCAAGTGATCAGAGGCACATTGAGTGGGGAAAAAAATGGTCAGAACTAAATAACAAAGCCAAAGTCAATGACAATAGAATCAAGATACTCAAAACTATTACAAGCCAAACACAAAATGGACCTGTGACATTGTAGACCAGGGAGCTAAGGGTGGAGGTACGGGATGCATGCTGGGAACTCTGGTGAAGGGAGGTCAACACTGGTGGTGAGAATGGCCCTAATACACTGTCACTATATGCCTAAAATACAACTGTGAAAAACTTGTAATTCACAATGGTTCCAATAAAAAAATTTTTTTAAAGGAGTGATTTTTTTTTTTACGGGAAAGGGCTTCCTTTTGCTACCTATTTGTTTAAAAGCACCTTGAATAGTTACACTTTTTAATGACCAGAAAACACTATGAGCATTTGATTTATATTTTAAGCCCAGTTTCTGCCCTTAAGTAATGTTTCCTCTTAACAAGGGTATTAGAGAATAAACAGATCACTTTTCCTTCGGGATGTAATTCACTGTTCTGCAAATATAATTTTGACATCTCTGTGTGACTCATTCTCACCTTTTTAACCTAGAGACTTCCCGTTGTCTGCTGGTCTCCGAATTACTCATTCATGTTTGAGCATATTGAACTCATAGTATGTGTCACCTTGGACAGGAAAACTGAGTGGGGAGCAGTAAAATTAAAGAGACAAACATTTCTTTTCCTAACCATTTATACATGGTACATATTTATCTTGCATTTTTCTTCATGGATCATTATAATAATTAAATCACCAAATAAAATGCTTAAAATTGAATTTCCTCATGGTCTTATAAATGCATTAATCTTCTTGATTATGTCTTCATAAAACTTCCTTCAGTCTCTACCACTGCTGGTGGTGAGAACCAGTTATTTTTCTGGGCTATTATACCTTCTTTGCATAACATGGTTAGAAAGTTATGCCTAAAATCATGACTACTAACTTGATAATAATAGGACATATATGTATATGTAAGCATAAATACATATATAAACACATACATACATAGGCTTGGATTAGGACCACATGTGAAACTGCTCAGGATTTACTCCTGAATGTACTCGGGGATTACTCCTAGAAGTGTTTG
Organism: Suncus etruscus; assembly: GCF_024139225.1. Lineage (NCBI taxonomy): Eukaryota > Metazoa > Chordata > Mammalia > Eulipotyphla > Soricidae > Suncus > Suncus etruscus. Next base: position 29,774,001 of record NC_064854.1, on the reverse strand, counting down.
AGAAACCACATATGGTTCTGGGAATTGAACCTTGGTCATGCAAGGTAAGTTCTCTACCAGCCCTTCTTGCTATACTACTCTCTGGTCCCAGCGTATGCTTTTTAATCCACATCATCTATTAACTCTAAAGAAAGTAGAACAAAACATAATTTACTTCCAGAGAATTCTAGAACCATAAATTCAAAATACTGTGCCATAAAATCTGGTTGCAATGTTTGATGAAATAAAACCATACAGTCTTCAACAGGCAAGGTGCACTGTGTATTCTATTGCAGGGTTAGCATTCCTAATCTACATACATTTGGAAATCTTACATTTTTTTTGACATTTTGGTAGTGAGTACTGTAATTGAATATGTGCATTCTAAGACAGAGACTAACAAAGTCTAATGTAGATTAAAACCCCTCTCCCACTCAAAATTTTTAAGTTTTTCATAGTTCATCTACCCCTAATCATCCAAATAATGCATATACTAACAATCTGTGGGAAGGACTAGTAATTGGATTTCATCACAAATTGAGAGATATCCCTTACTGCACACATCCCTTGCCAATGATTATTTCCTTCCTGTGTCTCTTGACCTTTGGCAAGGTAAAATATCTTTCCTATAGTAAAAGATAAGCCATCACCAGGTAAATCTAAAGCTCCTAGACTCTTCCTGGTTTCGTTAATATGTTTATATCATTTCTCATTTTAAGTTATCATCCACAAAACAATGATAAAATTTTATATTTCTAATTGCTCCAATTTTTAAGTGAATAAAAACTTTATTGAAGTTATTAAAAAAAATATAAGACCAGAGAGAGTACAGGAGTTAAGGTGCTGTTCAATACTTGACCCACTAGATATTGTGAATTTGGGGGAGTAAACACCAAGCACAGGTCTTGGAGTAGTTGCCAAACACTACCAGGTATAATCCCAAATTCACCAAACTCCCCACCAAAAGAAAGAATGTAGATGTTTACTTGATGTCTCCATCAAAATTACACAATTATAAAAACAGCATAAGGGAGGAAAACAAAGAGAGGAAAAGTATTGACCTTTTTCATAGTCAATTGGTTGGCTGTGATTTTTAATCTTGAAAAATATAGCTCACCTCAAATCTGTGGGACTATTCCCTTCTGGTGCATAGCCACCATACTGTGTATATTTATTTGTAACTGAATCGAAAGTAAATGAAGTGAGTTTGCATGACTTACGTGTTCTTACTAAACCCATGCTGGTTGCTAATGATTGCTTTCCTTTATAAATGCTTCCAAGCCATCTGTTTAATAATCTATTCTAGAATGTTGCCTGAGAAGAATCTCAGTGTTAGTGAAGTAGAAAGATTCCCTGACAGAGATCAGGAGACCCAGGTTCTAGAGCCCTTGCCTGCAGTCGATAAAGTGCTTTGTCACTAATGAGGCCAGAACAGTACTCATGCTCAGCCTGTTTAATCTCTATAGTGAATTCATTTTGGAATAGGTGGAATAGATCTCCAGGGCTCCTTCCTGCTGTGAATCTTTTATTCCACCATTACTTTAATCTGTAGCTCTTGGAATTGACTCTTTCATCTGATTTGAAAATCAAGACCTTCACCAGTAGGAGATTTCTGAACATATATCTACTTTGAGTAGTCTAGATACTGTTTCCCAACTTGCTAATTGAAGGAATACATTATTAATATTTTCAGGATTTCAGTTATCTCACTTAAAAATAAAGGGGTTTATTCATATGGTGTCTAAGTTTTTGAGTTCTGGTCCATCAAACATTCCTTTGTCATCCCTCAGCATCCTTTGACCTTTCCATACCTATGGCCTGGCACTTATCTATAGACTGATAGTTGACAACTATTGAATATAGCCTCTATTTTTGCATTTTGTACATTCTTGGAGTAACCCCATATTTATTGGAGGTCACCCTAGAAAATCGGAAACAGATTCATTAGTCTAGGTTGGCCCAAATGTTCAGACACGATCAGTTACACATTTATTGAATATTTAGAACTGCCAATTGCTTTTTCTCTAACATAGAAATGAAAGCGTCTTTTATTTCTAATTCACAGGGGGTTATGGAGGGCCTCTTTTCATGGAATAGCAAGGACTGCTCTCTGCTCTGTTGGCCCTGATTTTGGGCAAAATTCTTATCTCAGAGAATGCTACAGGAGCTCTCTGAAAAGGGCAGCCAGGTATCCAACATTGCTCATTTCTTTATTTCATAGGTAATAAATGCTTTGGATAATAGAACTTTTTTTTTTTGCCCGTATGGTATTGTATGACTCAGTGTAGATGATTCCCACAGGAAGGCCTGGTTTTTATTCTTTAGCTAAAAACTAAAAATAGAGCCCTCAACTCATCCTGGACTCTCAGCTGTCATCTGCCATAGAAACCTGGACTCTTGGCTTAGTTCTTTCTTGTTTGAAAAGAATCACTGCCTTCTTGAAGATAAAATAAAGAGCAAAGGGAAGTGGAGGAGCCTGGGGTGTGGCTTTGTTTTCTAGTTGTTGCCTTTGTTCTGGAGGAACTAATGGTGCAGCTGAAGGCAGTTTTTCTTTCAAATGTATTTAAATGCAATTCTTGGCATTTAAAGAATGCACTTAAGCTTGACTTTTTGTAGGCATGGCCAGGAGGTTCTGATTAACCAGATAGTCTTTTGAAGTAAAATTTTCTAACAATAATAAATGGAGATAGACCTTTCATATCCTCATAGTCTTCCTTCAATTGGACAAATAATGTTATTCTCACTTAAGAATCAGTGATGGGGGCAGGAGAAATAGCACAGCAGTAGGACATTTGACTTGCAAGCAGCCGATCCAGGAAGGACAATAGTTTGAATCCAGTACCCCATGTCTGCCAGGAGTGATTTCTGAGCACAAAGCCAGGAGTAACCCCTGAGCAATGCCGGGTGTGACCCCCAAAAACCAAACCAAAACAAAACAAAAATAAAAAGAATCAGTGATGGGGGTTTAGTGAGAGTTGCATCTCATGTCAGAGAATTAAATTGAGATATCAGAACTGAAATCTAGGATTTATTTTATTGTCTCCTTCGTATCCTTCCACTGATATTATTTGATGTTCTTTATCACAAAACAAAATATAATACTAAAATATTTATTTGGTAAAGTCAATGTTATATTCTTCATGGTTCCTCTCAGGGCATTTGATGTCCTGGTGTATTCCTTACTCTGAGTTTCTCTCCTAGTTAGTGCTTGTGCTGTACCATTGAGACCCCTTTGTTAGTCCTCTGTAATGTTCCCACAATTATATGTATTGGATGGATTGTCTATTTGTTGATAGTTAGTAGAGCTTTCACCTTGCACACAGGCAACATGGATTCAATGCTTGGCATTCCATATGGTCTTCTAAACACTGGCAGGAGTAATTCCTGAGTGCAAAGCCAGGAGTAATGCCTATGCACTGCCAGGTGTAACCCCAAATAAAACAAGACAAAGCAAAACAAATATTTTACACTGAATACCCAGATAGGCTGATTTAGTTCAGGGATAATAGCCTCAATGTTAGTTCTAGATGTTAGACAGAATGGGAGAGACAGAGTAATAAGAGGGCTGGGCATCTCTCTCTCTCTCTCTCTCTCTCTCTCTCTCTCTCTCTCTCTCTCTCTCTCTCTCTCTCTCACACACACACACACACACACACACACACACACACAACACAGTGTTTTTTTGACCCATGGCATGACTCATGACTTGATTACCAATGGGCATGGGAGACTCAGTGATGCTCACCATTATCCAGTGGTTCTCCTGTCACCTGAAAAAGAGGCTCCTAATGAGTTCTTCGTGCACCTCCTGCTTTTTAAGGAGCTTCTTCTGCCATTTAGATATAATCTGTACATCTCTACAAACTTCCCCACCATCTAGATGTGCAGACATATAATTTCCCCTGGAGAATGAACTAGAGCCTTCCCAAGAGTTGTCCTTCTCAGGGACATTTATTTTCTTTCTCTCCTTCTCAAATGAAATTTTATTTTGTTTATTCATTATATACATTAATTATTTTAATTTGGGAGCCACATCCAGTAGTGCTCAGAGCTTACTCCTGGCTCTATGACTGGGATCACTACTGGAGGGACTTGGGGGACCACATGGAGTTCTGGGGACTAAGCCTCAGTTGGCTGTTTGCATGTTAAGAGCCTTATCTGCTGTACCATCTCTTCATTCCAATGATATCTTTTTAATATATATTTTAACTAAGGCATCATGATTTACAAAGGTTTTCATAATATAGTTCAGGTATACAATGTTCTAACACTAATCCTATCACTTATGTGATATTCCCTCTACTAATGTTCCCTGGATCTCTCTCATGCCCTCAGACTGCCTCTTTGGCAGGCACATTTTTAAAAACATGTTTTATTTAAAGCTCAACTACAAAGTCTTTGTAATTGAATTTTAGACATACAGTGTTTCAGAACCAAGTCCACAACCACTGTCAATCTCCACCAATTCCCCCAAAGTTCATTCCATGCCACTGGCCCCTGCCCTACCCTGGCAAGCATATTTTTAAGTTTAGTTACTGAAGTTTAGGTCACCTGCTCGTAGTGTGGTTGTGTCTATGCTTTAGACATATACAAATATCTCTACACCACTGATGTGCTAGAGACCCTTAGTTTCTGTCCCTGTCACCTCCTATTCACCTCCTTTTTCCTTCACTATTCTCATTTCTATAATCCAAATCCATGGTAACCTAAGTATTCCCCTCCTTTGATACCTTGCATTCCTTATACTATTATTCTGTATAGTACAGATAAGTGAGGTTATCTAGTATTTGTCTTTCTTCTCTTTACTTTACTTAACATGACATTTTCAATTCCATCCAAATTGTATCTTCTAGAAACCACAGAGATTTACATTGTGCAGGTCTACATTATGTCTACATTGTGCAGACCTACATTGTGTACTACATGCCTTCATTTGTCATCAGCACCTAAGTTTCTTTCCATTTGATATGTATTGTTTTGAATGTTGCAATGAATAATGATATGCATATGTCCCTTTGTATGAGTGTTCTTATGTCTTGGGAAGAAACCAAGTAGAATGGCTGGGTTGTATGGCAGCTTGATTTTTACTGTTTGAAAGAAATCCTCATACTGTTTTCTGAAGATGTTGAACCAGATGATATTCCACCAACAGTGGGTGAGTTGCTTTTTTTTTACTATATCTTGCCAAGACAGATTGTTTCCAGTTTCCTTGATATGTACCATTCTCACTAGTGTGAGATGATATCTCACTGTCATCTCTATTTATATTTTTTTGAAATTAAGTGCTGATAAGTACTATTTCCCATGCCTGTTGCCCATCTGTCTATCTTCATCAGAGAAGTACCTGTTCATTTTTTACCCCATTTTTGATAGCTCTTGTATTTTTGAGTTTATTTGGTGATTGCTTTATATATCTTGTATATTGATCCTTTATCTGATATGTTAAGTGTGAATATTCTCTCCCACTCAGTTGGGTGTCTTTTAGTTCTAGCTTATGTTTCTTTTGCCATGCAGAAGCTTTTAAGTTATATTTAGTAGGGGGTCACTTTCTTAGCCTTCAAGGAGAGCCTGGACTCTGCGTGTACTATAGAGTTCTTTTGACTCTTCTAAGAAGGCAAACTTTTGTTAGTTTACCAATTTTGATGCTATGTTTGTCCAGATCAAGTAAATAACATTGTTTTTGTCTTACTGAGTGGACTCCAGCTGATATAGAATTACTTAAAAATAGGTTATTGACTTCAACTATTGATTTCCTTTTCTGTTTTATTCCCACTTAAGACTTGACTTTGGACTTGCCGTCTGCTACTGACACAGCCACCTCATCCTGCAAATTCCCCTGGGTGCCATGACTCGAATGAAACAATTCTTTTAGTTAACTGCAATGCCTTCAATTGTATTTTAGCTTCCATCTTCCTCATCCTTACCTCAGCTTTGCTGAGAAAGTGATAGATCATCTCTATAAAGCTCCCAAAATATGATCTGCCTACAAAGCTGCATGACCTGCCAAAGAAGAAAATATTGATTGACTCTTCACTGCTCCTTGAAACAAAAATATTAAAATCATTCTTAGAAGCATCCTGTTGCTCTTTGACAAATATAGGCTGTGCAGCTAAAGAATTCTCAGAAGATATGTATATGGTAATACAAAAGTAATCATCACCACTATCATCATTTACTGAAGAATGTGTACCAGTAGTGTGTTAAGTTATAAGCCCATATTCTTTCATTTAATTATTTACTAGTCAATAATATAAGACCCATTAGTATTTTTATTTGTACCAATCAGGATTCTCAAGAGAAAAGAACTGAACCAATAGAATGACTATGTATGTATTGATTTCTTTTAAGGGATTAGCTCATGCAATTATGGGCTGAAAAAGTTTGAAATCTAGGGGAAGTCAGTATACTAAATACTCACACAGGTGCTGATGTTCTAGTTCTAAGAATGATATCTGAGAGGCAGACATCAGGCTGAAAACACAGGATGGATTTCTTTTAGACTATGGATTGAAAGCCACATTCTCATCCTTAGGGCCTTTGCCTATTTGTATCTAGTCATATAATAAAGGACCATTTCTATTACTTAAAGTCAATAGACTATAGAAGTTAATTTGATTACAAAATACCTTCACAGCAACATGTTGAGTAGCGTTTGACTAAACATCTGGGCATCTTGGTCAATTAAGGTGATGAATAAACTTTATTTTGGGGGTCTCCCAATAAATACTTAGGAAGACACACCCTGAGGGTCTTGACCTTATTTTCTTGTTCTGTGCTCATGGGGTCATTCCTGGTAGACTCAGGGATGCTAGAGATCAAACCCAGGTCAGCCCCATAAAAATCAAGAGTCCTACCTGCTCTAATATCTTTCTGGCCATCTCAAAAGAGTTTTGCATTTTTGGCTTACTACAAAGAAGAGCTTTCTAAATTACATTCAAGCTATAAAACAAGATCTTAGAGTTCATTCTTTAGAGGAGACAAATTATCCTTTCACTCATGATAGGCTGAAAGAAACTATGAAGAGGGAAAAACTTGACTCCTCCTGAGTCCAGTTGGTTGTGAAACAGAGAAAAGAGTTAAAAGAAGAGAAAAGGGGTCAGATACCACGTTGTCATCCCTCTACCAGTTCCAACTTCTAGGCTCAACCATCTGATATGGAGGCGTTACTTTATAAAACACAGGCATAGAAAAGTCCAAATATATTTAGGTTCATGGCATATTTCCCCAGGCACAGGGGCTTGGGGAAGTTTCAACCCTCTGGGAAAACTATATACAGGCAATCCCAACATAGCCACAGTAATGTCATTGGAAGTGGGAGCAGCTGACAGATGGCCGAATATTGTAACTATTCTGAGCATCATAGCCATACTCAGTGTATGAGTCTTAGAGGGACAGATAACTATGTGATCCAGTTATGAGCGACAGAGGCTCTAACTGTACTTCAGTGCTCTGGAAGAAACTCTGGAAGGCTCCAGAGATGGGGGGGGGGGTTCTAAAACTGGGCTAAATTTCTGGTACTATCTTATCCAGCAATGGCAGCAGCTCAGATTGCAGAGGTTAGATGGAGTTGGCTCCTCAGCAAAGCTGTGAGCAAACAATTATACCCAGGAAAACAGAGAATCCAACAAGACACCCAAGAGAAAGAAGAGGACAAATCAAAAAATGGCATTATTTACACTGAGGTTGACCATATCAAATGCAGATATTTGTTAGGTGGAATAAGCCAGTGAGCCATAGAACAAATACTTTATGATTCTACTTCTTTGAAGTTTGATCATTAACTATTTAAGTGATTTTTAAAAACAAGGAAGTGGATGTCTATACATGAGTAACGCAGAAAACATCAGGAACTCCCCTCCCCAACTTTGCATCTTACTAAAGGCAATGCTGTTTTTTTTTTAATTAGAAGATCTGGGTTGGTTGATCTAGAGGTTATTTCAGTTCAGCATGCCCTTTTCTAGTTTCTGTTTCTTGCTTTCAAATAAACTCTGTTTTACTGTTAGACTGCTTTTTTGAGATCAACAGAGGTATCAAAAGGTCAAATGTATAGACATGGAGAATAAAAAATCATTATCTGAAGCTGGGGCGGAGAAAGCAGTATTTGCCCATGGAGGGGTATAAAATTTCAATTATTCAAGAAGAATAAGTTCTAGAGGCTTGCTATGCAATCTATGCCTACACATAATAATATTATATTATGCTCTTAAAAGCATAATAACTCTTACAAAAACAATAGTAGAGTGTTTATAAGCAGAAAGGGATATACTAAAATTAGAAGAAATCTAATTAGTAACTTGTAAATTTTAATTTGTCCCTGTTGCTCAGAAGGCAGGGGAAAAAGAGCAAATCAGCACTGAGAAGAGGAGACTACATTTTCTCTGTGAAATTGATTCTGCTTCAATTTGTACAGTAGCTTTGCCTTCCCTATGTGTTGGACTATGGGAGAATCTTAAACCAAACATTTTAAACAGAAAGAAAAGAACTTCAAGTTGATACTATAGTTAGTAACTGGATTTGTCTATTTTATGAAGGTAATATATTGGAAATTATTTTAATTACTCCTTTAGAAACTACTTTCCTTAGAATTTCAGACACAAAAAATAATAACACACCTTATGCCCAATTGTATTATGAACTCTAATTTGATTGAATCAGGCTCTACATTCTAAAGAGCCAACTGGTTGTGTTGAATATTTGCTTATTTGTATAATAATGTACTAGAGCATCATGGTTTTTAGAGAATGTGTTCTGAGTTTCTGTTTGTTTCAACCCTTCAGAATCTCAGAGTGTCTTCTGTTGAGGAGACTTGAGGCAAGAGTTGGAAAGTCTGCACTTTGTTCAACCCATTACTATTGCTCTATGCTATTGGTGTTATCTTCAGTGCCAGCTATTTCTATGAGCTACTTATATTTCTTTTTGATGACCTGTATTTCTCTCTCTCTTTTTTTCATACCCCTCTTTTTTTGGATATTTCTCTGTTTGAAGCTACTAGGACTAGTTTTTAATGACCTCTTCTTGTTGCACCAGCTTTTGTTTTTCTAATTGGGGTATTCTAGACTTTTCATGTTTGAGGCAGCTCTTAGCTCTTTGGATGTTCCTTCCTAGTCAAACCCAAATTCACTTCCAAACCTATGACTGTTACTGAAATTTAAAGGCAAGTAAAATACCCACACATGGACAACGTAAGTATTACAGTACAATAAAACAAAACAAAAGCAATCAGAAATAAACAAAAGCATCAAATTTTAAAAGGAGAAATTTAAAAGTCAAGAAAGTGTACTTACTAAAATAATAATGCAGTCTGCAAAGTTTGTTTTATTTTATTTCTTTATGGGATGTAAATGAAACAACCAGTTCTAGAATTTTATTATTTTAAATTAATCTGAAGCAAACGTCAAGCATTCTCTTGATAAACTGGGGAAACAAGGTTAAATAAAATTCAGGATTAGAATGGAATGTGCTTTTAGAATAAACTGGTATTATTTGTGAGTAATACGCTTGTAAGTATTCTTGTGAGTATTCTGTAACAATGAGCTCTTTATGCTGTGTAGGGGAGAGGTGCTATGTAAATGCCAGGTTATTTTTATATTTTTGATACTTAAGATGCTGCCAAAAGGTTAAGCATTAGCCAAAGAGAACAGAACTTGAGAATTCAAATGCTTTCAGCTATGAATAAAACAGCCCCTTTTATTTGCAGGAAACTTAACAGTGGTCTTATATCTGGTAGATAAACAAGTTTGCAGGGTTTTTTTTTTTGACAAAAATGTCAATATCCTGACTAGATTTGAACACATATGAATATCCAGAGGATTTAAATTCTAACCTGGAAACGTTTTTCTTTTTATTTAGCAGGTCAAGGGATAGAGCAAATTCAGAAAGAATATTAAGTGTTTTAGAGATAATGGCAGTTCTTCAAAGCTAAATTCATAGAAGGTGCCCAATAAAGCCTGATTCTGAGGCTAAGTTGGAAAGGACAATCATGCTGGTGTATAGAATTATTAGGGGCCCGAGAGACAGTAGAATACGTGCCTTGCATAAGGCCACCCTGGGTGTTATTCTGGCATCCCATATGGTCTCCTGAGTCTGCCAGGAGTGATTCCAGATCACAGTCAAGATTAGGAGAACTCCCCAATGAAATAATTATGAACAGGTGTATAAGCTACAGATATCTGACAATACAGCAAAATTGACTATAATTTCACCTTCTTTATTTTTAATATTACATAGAATCTCTCAGACTAAAATTGTCTAACTTGAATATTACTCTAAATACCATTTCTAGGAAAAAAATAATAGATTTTGATGAGCCTACTTATCTTCTGAATTTTGTCTTAGACAAGAATTTAAAACAGATATTCTTGAGAAATTTTCTGGGATTTTGAAATTGCTTTTGGAATTTAAAAAACTACTTGAAAACACATATATTTTTTATGTCACCAGCTATCAATAAGGCTGATATGCTGCCTTAAAACACTCTACCTTATCAGGGTCAAGGGCTATTCTAAATACCAAGCCAGTAGATTATATGGTGCCATGTAAAAGTTTTTTTTTAAGTTCTATATTATATTTTTTAAATTTTATTTGATTGAAACCATTGTGATTTACAAAGTCCTTTATAGTTGGATTTCAGAAATACAATGAATCAGGGCCAATCCATAACCAGTGACAATCTCCATCCACTAATGTTACTAGAGTGCATCCTATACAACCATCCTTTGCCCCCTGGCCTGCCTGTATGACAGGACCATTTTAAGTTTAGATTGCTATAGTTTGGGCCTTTGATTCTCTTGCTGATGACTTTGGGTTGGATACTTAGTTCTATACTTTTTTTTAGGGGGGGGGGGAACCAGTGACACTCAGGAGTTACTCCTGGCTATGCACTCAGAAATCGCTCCTGGGTTGGGGACCATATGGGACTCTGGGGGATCGAACCACAGTTTATGCTAAGTTAGCACATGCAAGTCAAATGCTCTACCACTTGCACCACAGCTCCGGCCCCAGTTCTATACATTTTTTTTAAATCTCCACCAATGCACCTGATATCATTTGGATCCTGGCCCCCATCCTCTCTCCTCCCCCTTCTTAATTTTATAGAAAAATACAGAAATATGAGGTAAAACAAGGAATTTGTATCCCAAATTTTATGGAGAAGGCAGGAGCCCATATCTAAAAGATAAAAAAAGGGGTGGCAGTTTTTTGCATAGGTGCAGCAAAAATTGTTATCACAAAGCATTTCCTGGTTTCACCTCACCCTTAAGTGGTGAGGTAGGAAAACCTGCTTTGAAAGCAAGTTGTTGCTGTTTCCAAGTTGTCCAAGCGTCATATAAACTCACCCTGGAGCAAGTCAGTGCCAGAGAAGCATTAGAGCCTTCTCCGATAGAAGTTTAATTTCTGAACTAAACAGCATTTCCACCAGCAGTGAATGAGAATTCCTTTCTCCCTACATCCTCACCAGCACTGATGGTTCTTGTTCTTTGTGATGTGTGCCAGTCTTTGTGATGTAAGATGCTACCTCATTGTTGTTTTGATTTGCATCTCTCTGATGATTAGTGGTGTGGGGCATTTTTTCATGTACCTTTTGGCTATTTGTATTTCTTCTTTGAGAAATTGTTTATTTCTTCTCCCCATTTTTTGATGGGATTAGATGTTTTTTTCTTGTTCAGTTCTGTTAGCACCTTGTATATCTTAGATATTAGCCCCTTATCTGATGGGTATTGGGTGAATAGCTTCTCCCATTCTGTTTTTGGTTTTTGTAGCCTAGGTATTATTTCCTTTGAGGTGCAGAAGCTTCTCAGCTTACTATAGTACCATTTGAGTATCTCTGCTTTAACTTATTTGGAGAGTTCTGTTTCTTCCTTGAAGATGCCCTTAGTTTCAATGTCATGAAGTGTTTTACCTATGTGTTGTTCTATATACCTTATAGTTTCAGATCTGATCTCAAGGTCTTTAATCCATTTGCATTTGACCTCTGTGCAGGGTGTTAGAATGGGGATCTGAGATAGTTAGTTGTTTTTTTTTTTTGTTTTTTTTTTGCAAGTGACTGACCAGTTGTCCCAAAACCACTTGTTGAAGAGGCTTTTCTTGCTCCATTTTGCATTTATTGCCCTTTGCCAAAGATTAATTGATTGGATATTTGGGGAGAATTCTCTGAATAGTCTATTCCACTGTTCTGAGGGTCTGTCTTTATTCCAACATCATGCTGTTTTAACTCTCATTCACTGATAGTGGGAATGCCATCTAGTTCAGCCCTTATGGAAAACAATATGGATTTCCCCCAAAAAACTGGAAATTGAGCTCCCATATGATCCAGCTATACCACTTCTAGGGATATACCCTAAGAATTAAAAAAATGCAATACAAAAATCCCTTCCTCACACCTCTATTTATTGCAGTGTTATTTACAATATCCAGACTCTGGAAAGAACCAAGATGCTCATTAATAAATGATGGCTAAAGAAACTGTGGTACATATACACAATGGAATATTATGCAGCCATCAGGAGAGATGAAGTCATGAAATTCTTCTATACATGAGTGTACATGGAATCTATTATGTTGAGTGAAATATATCAGAGGGAGAGAGATAGACACAGATAGTCTCACTCATCTTTGGGTTTTAAGAAAAATAAAAGACATTGAAATAATTCCCAAAGATGAGGGCTGGAAGGACCAGCTCAAGACATGAAGCTCACCACAAAGAGTGGTGAGTGCAGTTAGAGAAATAACTACACTGAGAATTATCATAACAATCTCAGTGAATGAGGAATGTAGACAGTCTCTTTTGACTACAGGTAAGGGATGGGGAGGGAGAAGATGGGGGCAATGGTGATGGGAAGGATGCACTGGTGAAGGGGGGTGTACTTTTTATGACTGAAACCCAACTACAATCATGTTTGTAATCGTGGTGTTTAAATAAAGATATTATTAAAAATAAAATAAATTAAAAAAGAAGTTCAATTCTGGTGCTGGTGCAGAAATCACGCTAGTTTCAAAGATGATTATCTAAAGTTCTGGGGTGAATGGTGATGTCCAATCTATTGATGCCTAAGTCAAGTCACTATGACAAATGTGAAAGGCCCTCTGCAGTTAAAAATTTAGGAGTTCCTATACTATCCTTATCATATTCTATATGTAAGATTCTATATGTAATATTTCTCCATTTTAGTGTGCCTATGCAAAAAGAAGCAATGCCAATGGTGCATATGAGGATAAAAATAACCAGATAAACCATCCCTGTAACCTGGTTCTAACATAAAGTCAGAACACAAGATAAACGTATTCTCTAAAATTTCCTACTGAAAATTCCAAAAAAGGGGTGGTGCGAACTAGATCTACATAAGGAAATACACAATAAGAATTATACTGATAGGGGCCTTAGAGGTGGCGCAAGTGGTAGGTAATTTGCTTTGCATGCGCCAACCTAGGACAGGCTGCAGTTCGATCCTCCAACATCCCATACAGTCCCCCAAGCCAGGAGTGATTTCTAAAGCACATAGCCAGGAGTAATCCTTGAGCATCACCAGATGTGGCCTCAAAAAACAAAATAAAACAAAATGTATACCTATTAAGAAAAAATACCTAAAGAAATATACAAAGGAAATAAACATATCCCCTTTAAGTCTTTTGAAATAGACTGGGAAGGAGGGATAAAGCACAACTTCAGCCTACAATGTGTTCTTGTGGAAACTGTTCTCAGTATACACAAATGAGGAAATGTCCTTGAGCCATATGTGGAAGGTTTTAATCTACTTAGTGGTGAAGGTACAGTGACTCTGTATGGGCATTAATACTGTTCTAAACATGAACATGATGTTGAAACTATTATATTTTAAAATAACTCTTATCATTGTGGTTCAAGGGTATAAAATATAAAATACAAAAACACACAATTCCAAGCTTCCAAATTACTTCATGCTGCTATTTCCCTGTACATTAGCTTCTTTAGAGCTAAAGAGGGAATGGCCAGTCAGATAAATTGGCTAAAAGATACAGAAAATTCAAAAATTTCTTCAACATTAACTCCACAACTAGGGTTTTCTGTAGAATAAAATTTATCCAGAGTGGCATATTACTTAGGTTTTAATTTTTTATTTTTTTTTAAAGCAGCTGGGTTAAATGAAAAACCAACTTTGAGATGGATTGATAAAAAGATTCACACCTACAGTATCACTGGCTTCTCATGATACCCAACAAGCTCACGCCTTCCTAGAAAAGTTAAAAATCTATATTTCAAATTTATCTTCCACTCATTTGTCACCCTCAAAGATGAGGTAGAATAGATTTATGACAATGACCCTGAAGAGAATAGATTATTCATTACCATAGTGGCTTCTGAATTTATCAAAGGTCATTTATAGCCTCGATCATTATTATTTGATTTTTGGCTCCCTTTTCATCCATCTCCTTGACTAACAAATCTAAAAGCAGACTAAAGTTATGAAAGTTATTATATGGCTACAGTTTGTTAAACTAATTGAAAAGGCATCCACTATCAGTTCACTTCCATTGATTTAAGTTGTGGCATCAAACAATCCTAAATTCCCAGGGACTCACAAAACCTGTTTTATATTTTGCTCCTCTTATATGTTGACTGTGGAACAGCTGTGATTTTGTTGAACTCTTCTTGGCTCTGTTCCATGTCTTTTATATTCTGAGATCTAGGCCAAAGCAGAAGTGCCAGTTTGAGGCACACTGTTAGATTGGCAGGGGGGAACAGCTAAACCAGAACTACATGAATATTCTTAGGCTCTGCTTGGATGTGACCCTTCCTGATTTCAATGGGGTCAAAGCGAGGAGGGTGTAAAAGGGAGTGTCCTCTCAGCTGACTTTGCCAATTATATATCAATAACAAAGATTTTTATTTAATATTCCACATGAAAACAAATTGTATATTGGTGAGACCAGTTATATAGCCTACAATAATCCTTCGTGTAACAAAACACTTCATTTTTTCCAAGGAAGACTCTGAATATGTTTTGTTGCTATATCCATAATTCTAGTCCATCCATAATTCCATCCATATGATGAATAGGTGTCCATCATATTCATGATTACACAATATCCATCATTCTATGTAGTGCTTTCCTTGACTAGGGTTTCTCTGAATTTAAAAGACAAGTTACTTTCCCCTTGTATCCTATAACTCAAGAAAAATTAATTAAAAGAGAAAAGGATAACTACAATATTCATTAAAAAGTGAGAAGAATGTAGTCACTGGCCTGTGGCATTAATGGAACCCCCCAGAGTAAATATAAATAGCCCTCCCCTTCCCAGAGAGAGGAAAATGTTTCTTGAATAGAAACTGGGGTTCTATTTTCTGTAGTTGTTTCCCAGTTCAATGCTCTTTATCATCTTTGGTTCTGTGATCTGAGAAGACCTTTTTCCACTCCTGCTGTGCACAGATGAATGTGAATTTGAAAAATATAATCACCTCTGAAGTAAAGCTGGTTCCTTCTTATTTAACCAAAGCTGGAAGTTCGAAGGTAATTTTATATCTCAAACTAAGTTTTTTGGTTTTTTGTTTTGTTTTGTTTTGTTGATTTTTTTTTTGGTTAATCAAGTTCTCCAGAAGGCTTGAGTTACAGTTATTATCTTAGAATGATGGAAAATGCTCTGTTTTCTCAAAATAGTTTGTTTTATAAATTGTACCATCATTACCTTTATTTTAAAAGTATTGACAAAATCTTCAGTTTTTAATTTATTTTCTATGTCATCACCATGTAGAAATTCTTTTTGAGGTTGGCCTTTCTAGGTTAGTTGTACCAAACTTTTATGAGTTATGCTTTTATTTACTTTTCTTTATAAAGCATTTTATTCATCTGAAGTGAATAGTAGAACTAAGTTCTATTTAGTCTTAGCTTTACACCATGTTTAACTAGTCTTAAATGCAAAACATTCGAATCCTTTCCAGTGGTTTTGGGGTTGAGAAATAATTTCACTTTGTAGCACTGTGTGTCCCAGAACTGTATTTTATTTCACTCTTCTTGCAAAGCACCCCATTCTTTTTTATGAAATTCTCTTTTTTTGTAGTATCTGATCATATGCAGTCAATGAATACTAGCACAGCATTCCAACATTCACTTTTCCAGATTTTGTCCAACATCACAAGTTTATTAGGGGATATCATCTGTTTCAAAGCAAAAATTTTAATGCCATTATAGTTATAGTTTCCTTATACCAACTGAGTTTAAGAAGTAAGTGGTGCATATTTTAGGTTTTACATTATTAGAGCAACAACAGCAACCTCTTGGTATCAGTTTTTACAAATAACTTATATATCTCAGCTACTTTTAATATATATATATATACATATATATATTCTTGTTCTTGTTATATATTACCTTGAACATGGCAGAAGCTCTGTTTGATTCTACCCCATGTGTCTTGATTAGAGCTCAGACTGAAAGTACAATCCTCATAAGAAACAATAACTTGAATGAAATCAGTATGAACCATGTCCTATATATTCTGACCCAGGAGGACAGCAAATTTATATAAAGTCAATTTCAAATGTCTATTTCTGTGACAGTGAGAGTATCACAGCTCTAAAGATTCTATTCACCTTAGTATTTATTGGGTCACTTCTGATCGTATTTTATTATTCAGTACAAGTTTCAGAGCCAATACATATACAGTTGGAAACACACCCACCTTTAATTCAGCCACAGCAATGAAATGGAATGGAAATTCAAGGTGGACTACAGATAATTTGGAACAAGTTTTCAAATATGCTCAGACTCACCTTGAAAATCTGATCAAATAGAGATTATGACTCCTATTTTTTTGTTAAGTCCAAAAAGGACACGATTTTAAAATAAAGTTAAGTTAGATGAGAGCAAATAATGCAAGGTTTATTAGGACAGGAATCATTTTTTGTTGTATCTGTGTAATATAGAGTAGAATGGGGAAAATTCCTCATTTATTGTATAGATGCCCATGACTTTTACATGAACTCTCAAAATTAAAATAAAATGAAACACCTTGTAGAGGATTCAAAATATTGGAAGGCAAGATTTGAAAAGAATTTATGAATGAAGATGTAGTAAATATTAAATATGTATATGTATTCATTAGGATGAGACTTAGCCTCAAGTGACAAAATCAAAGGAGTTCATTAAAAAATTTATTTTTCTCTTTTATGGATACAGGAAAGACCTGGAGAAACAGTTTACATGCTCAGAATGAGTGATCTCTGAGTATAATTTCCAGCACAACATAGCCCTAATCTCAGCCTTTTTTGTGGTCACTGTTAAAAAAAAATCTTCCAGAAGGTAGTTTGGGGTTGACATCAGGGTATGTTTCTCAGGTTCTTAGAATTTTGTTTTGTATCATTCTCAATAGGCACTACCTATTAAATAAAAATAGCTAAATTAAGTAAAAATAATAAAAATAGATTTTATTTCAGGGACCAAAATAATTTTTTTTTTATCTTTCAGAGGTAAGGAAGATGAAGCAGTATACTCTCTCACTTTTAGGAATACTTACTGAAAGTGAGATGTAACATTTTCAACTTCCATATCATTAGCTACAATTTAGTCAGTTGACTACTCTCAGCAATTATACATTTCGGAGAATTTTTCATCTTTTTTTCTAGTACAGTGTGTATCCAATAAAAAGTTTAGGATAAAATGACCAAGAAGAACAGAATGAATATAAAACCAACAGTCTCTACCAACAAAACTGAATGTGAATATAAGAAATAGCATTAAAATTTCAAATCATTTAAAGTTGGGTGGCCTTTGTTGTTGTTTTTTTTTTTGCCACTTTACAATATGCCCCCCCTTGTTGATTATTATTCAAGGCTAAAATTACATGATAACACGAGAAATAGCCAAACTGCCTGAGTACAGTATGGACTTGGAACTCTGGACAGCGCCCTGTACTGGAAAGCAACATGGACTATATTTAATCATATGTAAACCTCAGTTTTGAAGTTAATTACCATAGACCATAGCACACAGAAACTAATAGGTTCACGTTGGGTTTTTTTTTTGTTTGTTTTTGTTTTTGTTTTTTTGGGCCACACCCGGTGGCGCTCAGGGGTCACTCCTGGCTATCTGCTCAGAAATAGCTCCTGGCAGGCACGGTGGACCATATGGGACTCCGGGATTCGAACCAACTACCTTAGGTCCTGGATCAGCTGCTTGCAGGGCAAACACCGCTGTGCTATCTCTCCGGCCCCAAAGTTTTTTTTTTTTTTTTATTTAAACAATTAAGTTGTTTTATTTAGGGAGTGGAGGGCTGGTCCACCACCAGGGTGTCTTCAGGGCCTACTTCTGGCTCTGTGCTCAAGTATCACTCCTGGCAATGCTTGAGACACCAGATGTACTATCAGGGACTGAACCGCCTTACCTATGTGCTCTCTCCTGACCTTTAATATTAAAGATTTATAGAGTGTGGTTTCTGCTTTCCCTTTATGCTTGCCATTACCCGTTTCTTTCTCTCCCTACTTTATGATACATAGTTCTCCATTTTATTTAAGAAAATGTATTGAGACATAAACCTTAGCCTTTCAAAATTGCATATTGAAGATTCGTTCCACTAGGGCCAACCTCAGATAGTGCATTATTTCTTTAAAATCTGTGAGAATGCTGGGCTGCTCTTTTTTGGGTTCAATCTCAGTTGGTTAAAAAGCTTGAGGGTTTTTTTTTTCATATCAACTAGAAATTAGAAATTTCAAGAAAATGCACAAAAATTTTTAAGTAAAATTTTCTTATATCAGCTGCATGCTACAAGTATATATATTTTTATTATAGAGGAGAACTGAATACATAACTTACACACAGAGATTTTATCTTTGTCCCAGTTTCAGCATCTCACTTGCCCTTTGGGACTGAATAATAATAAAAATTTTATATGTTAAACACTGCTATATGAAACTGCAGGGAATAACCCTTATGAAAATAAAATGTAGAATGGTACATATGCAATATTTGTACCCATGAGAAGATTGATTTTTAAATGTTGAAAGAAATAAAAGATTATAATGAATACTTGTGACAAATCTCAGGAAAACAAATTTTAATTGGTGGTGTTATCTTTTATGTTTAAAGTGAGAATGTTACAAAGCGCATTATAGAAAAAGCACAATGTAGCATGGAATTCATATACTCTCTAATTAGTATTAATAACTTATTCTATAAATTAGGATTCAATTGAGCAGCCAGAGAGTGAAGTGGTTTTTACTGTGGAGATTGCTTTGGAAGAGTGGGCAATTGTCACACAAAATTGATTCTGGATTAATTGCCCACAACTTTTATCACAAGTTTTATACCTATTATGCTTAATTCTATTATACTTGGATGCTGAATAATTTTATTTAAAATGTAGTCTTCTCTGACTTTGTCAACTGCAACTGAGCAGAATTTTTTTCTGGGACCATAAAGAGAGATATTGGGGCTGGACAACCAACATGACTATAATTTGTCTTTTGATAGTATGCTTAATGGATGGAGATGCACTGTATCTCTTATGCCAATGGAATTTTTTTCCTAATTTCCCCCAATGTTTGATGTGCCTATGCAAAAAAATAAAATAAAATAAAAGCCACACCTTTGCCTCCCTTTTTTTTCTTCTTTCCTTCCTTTAATTTTACTTATATAGGGGCTACTGCTTTTCCATAGAACCTTAGAACTTAAATCACTTTGTTCTGTTTCATATTTCTATTACTTTTTACATATTGAGAAAAAGGGGAAAAAAGTAGATGGGGTCCAGGGGCCAAGTGGTTTCAGGAACACGGAGTGGAAGATAAAAAGAGGTCAGATCTAAATACACAAGCCAAAGTCAAGGACAATATAATCAAGAGACCCGAACTATAACAAGCTAAACACAAAATGGACCTGTTGCACTAATAGTCCAGGGGTTTATGGATGGAGGTTTGAGATGCATGCTGGGAACTATAGTGGTGGGAGGTTAACACTGGTGGTAGAAATGGTCCTAATTCACTGTCACTAAACACCTGAAATACAACTGTGAAATACTTGTAATTCATAATAGCCTTAATAAAAATAAATAAATAAATAAATAAAATGTAGTCTTCGAGAATCATTTTGACCTAGCCTCCAATGCAGTATGCACACTGAGAGTTACTTCTGCTTAAAAAAGTGGAATAATCTTTTATAGATCTTGTGGGGTCAAAATCTGAGTAACAATGAGAAATTCAGCTTGGAACAGGATTCAGAAAGCAAACTGCTGTTGCTTCTGTCATCTTATTTCTTCTCTTTCCCATAATTTTTACAGCAGAATTATAGTGAACTCAATAATTATACTTTAGTAAAAAGCTAGAATAATCAATAATCAAGAACTTACCACGCTTCCATACTTCTCCACTAGTGGGTTTTTTTTTTGGGGGGGGGGTAGTTAATTTTAAATTTGCAAAGGTTTGACTAGATAGTAAAGAGTCCTTCAGTTGTTAACTATAAATGGCACAAATATTTAGATATTAGATGTTAGATATCAATGTAAATCATACATACAGGCACACAATTTTGGTTGTAGACCTACCACTTTCTAGAAATATCATTCTTTCCAAACCTAATTTATGGGTTCAAACAAAGAAGTGCAAACACAGACACTTACAAAGACTTAAACCTGACTTACCAGGTTTCATAAACAGGTTTTGGATTCTAGTGTTTTTTATCTTTCTTTTCCATATTAGCAATATTTATCATTTATGCATATGTCAAAAATATTTCCTTATTGGACCAGAGAGAAAGTACAGGGGTGGGTGATTACGGCCCTGCTTTGAAAGTGGATAAGCCAGATTTGACCCCCAGCAATGCGGATGGTTCCTTGAGCACTTCCAGGAATGATCCTTGAGCACAGCTGAGTGTGGGCCCAAAACAAACCAGAAATCTCCCTAGTCACAATTTAAAATAAATTTTGGAATGTTTATCTTTATGTTTTTAAGTTTATGATTAAATATGCTAATTAGAGATCTAAAAATGTATTCTATAAGTTCACAAAACAAGGATGGAAGACGGTAGATGTGTGTTGCTGTGTATTTTCCATGCCTCCTGGGTTTCTGAGCAATAGGATGAGCTGCTGACAACTCTGCATAGAGAGGACATCAAGAGTTTAAAAAAATGGATGACTTTTGTGTCTTTCCTGGAGCAGAGAAAGCAGTGCCTATGTTTGAATAGCTGCCCATTCAGGTTTCCGCTCTTTTAGCAAATGATTCCAGGGCATAGTCCAGTGAACAATTTCATTTCTATTTTCTCATTTGCCAGAAAATAATTTCCCCACAGACAAGCCCTTTGACTTTAATACCTACTCATTTATTTTTGAAGGGCACACAAGCCTCGAATGTTCAGATTTGCTATTTCTCAGAGGTGTCACTGTATTTTGTAGATTATTCTCTATTTGTTTCTGAATACATCCAGCAATGTTCAGAGGCTACTCCCAGCTATGTATTTGGGGTGTCTCCTGGTGGTCCTAGGGAGACCTTGCAGTGCAGGTCAAACCTGGGACCTGTTCCAAGTGATCTTTCTAGCCTGATATGTAATTTAATGGAAGGCAAGAATAATCTGGCATGATTATATATAGAACCACAAGAAACTATAAATTCCATAAATGTCTAGAAGATTGAACATTGAGATTTTAACCCAGAATTAGGATATGATCAGAAATTACTTCTCCATCAGAGAACTTATCTATATAGCAGCAGGAGTCTCATTATAAGAATATCTGATGATTCATTCTCTTTGTTCTATGAATCATCCTTGAATTCTTGAAACTCTAGCTCCCACTCTATAAATTTGAAATACAAACTATCTCCCCCACTGTGTTTTTTTTCTCCTTTTTTAGGAGGTTCACACCTGGTTGTGCTCAAGTATCATATCTCATGGCATTCAGGGCACCATATGTTGTGTCATGGATTAAACCAAGGAAGGCCATCACATGCAAGGGAAGTACCTTGCCTGTACTATTTCTCTGGCTCCCACATTTCCTGCATATAATGAATATTCTATGAAGCTGACGGAATACTCTTAAGTTGAGTTATGTCCCATCTACATTCATAGCTACTAGTCTTTAAGGTGTCAGGGAAGTAAAATACTTTTTAGAGTTTTAAAATTTAGATTTGGTTTATAATTTCCCCAGTTAAAAACAAACTATCTATATGTATGTAGATGTAATTTATGTATTTCTATGAACATAGATGGAAAATAATGTAAAACATTTGTATATAGGGTCCGGAGTGATAGTACAGTGATAAGGCATTTGCCTTGCACGCGGCCAACACAGGACAGACTATGGTTTTAATTCCAGCATCCCAGATGGTCCCCAAGCCTGCCAGGAGTGACTTCTGAGTGCAGAGCCAGGAGTAACCCCAAACACTGTCAGCTGTGACCCAAAAACCAAAAAGAAACCAACCCCCCCAAAAGAAACCATTTGTATATGTATACAAATATATTTTGCATATATTATATTTGTCACAACTATTTATTATAACACTCAATATTTGTTAATACATTGTTTATAATAAATATACTTATATTAATTTTAGTTAATGATATCATATATATCAGACATGAAATATAATATATCAATTCTATAATCAGCCAATCCTACCTGAAACTATGGAATTAGCTTCTATCGGGTGGTTGTTTACTCATTTTTAAAAACATATTTATTATTTATTTATTTTGAGGTCTCTGGGTCACACCTCAGGAGTTACTCCTGGCTCTGTGCTCAGAAATCACTCCGGGCAGGCTCAGGGGACCATATGGGATGTCAGGAATAGAATCTGGGTCTGTACCAGGTCAGCCATATGCAAGGCAAACACCCCACCACTGTGCTCTCAATCTGGCCCCTATTTACTCATTTTTATTAATAAAAAATTTAATAGAAATATTTACTCATTTTTATTAATTTAATCAATTATTTATTTTGGGTTACCCAAGCAGTGTTCAGGTGGCATGGGTTTCTCTCTGATGTTCTTGGCCAACTTCAGATTGTTGAATGCAAGAGCACAAAGATGTAGAGTTGCTTCAGCCCTGTACTGCCAGGATATACCAAAGCCATCCCAGAGGTACTCAGAGACCATCAAGACCATAAAACAATGGATCCATATGATCCTGAGGATAAGGTTGGAGCCCTGCACATACCAGCCAATTTATCTTCTTAGCCACTGTAATAGTGAACCACTAATTCTCAGCAAACTTCACTTAATATATAGTATGTTCATGAAGCCTAATGAAATATTTTTTTATAACACAGACATACGTATTATTTATATCTCTGACAAACAGGACCACAGCCCAATCTTTGACTTTTCTTTTATATGGTTGGTTACAAATCAGAAACTCATCCTTACAATACTGGAAATTTCAAGTCAACCTGGCTCAGTTTTAATCTGTAATTTTTTTAGGAACTAAAAATTTAGACAATGATTACTAATTTTAGACAATGATTTTAGACATTTTAGACAATGATTTTAGACAATGATTACTAATCAGCATTTCAGCTTGGGAACTATTGAGTTTAGAATGCAAGAAGTTTAGAGTTAAAGATGTGACGTAAAATTGGGGATATATACATATTAAAGTTTCAAAATAAATTTCCCTTCAAGAAATACTTTTTATGGGGATGAGGGCAGGGTCATATTGGGTCAGCTGAGGGCTAGGCAAGCACCTTATATGTTGGATTATCTTTCCTGCTCTTCCTCAAGGAACTCAGAAGAAAATGAAGAGCAAAATTTGCTGCCTCCAAATACATTTCTTTGGCATAATAATTATATTAAATGGACTTTTTTTTAAAGCAACAACAGACATAGGAGATGCTCTGTAAATGGAGTAGAAGTTACTCTTGTGTTTGAGAAATTTATATTCTAAACAGATTCCCACTTGTAAAGGTGTATCTTCCCAGGAGGATGGCTAAATCTCTATAAATTCACTAATAAAGAAGGTATGGACATGAAACTACATCAGACAATACCTGTATCTACTGTGTTCTTCCTGATAAGCTCTCACGACTGTCCCTCTTCTGTCCATTTCATCTTTAGCAAGAGATAATATGTGAGAAGATGGCCTGTTCCATTTTGAGAGATACTCAGTTTTTCTTGATATTGCACAATATAAAATAAGTGCACATTATTAAGCTTCTGTTTTTCTCTGGCTAATATGTCCTTTGATTATGGAAGTGGGAGTCTCTAAGCCAACTACCCAAGAGGATAAAGAAGTTATTTTTGCTCTCCTACATTTGAAACTATGACACCAATGTCATAACTGACACACTTAGATTCTTAAAAACAGCAAAGGAACTCTTTCTGACTGGCCTTGGGAAAGACTTCATGGAGGAAGTGAGATATTTGTGCTATTTTAAACATTTCAGGGTGACCCAGGATAGGCAGTTTAATTTGCAATCCAGCAGTAATCATTAGTTCTGTACAAAGGTATTTTTGGGCAAGAAATGACATGATCACACTAGTATCAATGTATTCTTAAATGGTAGGGAGAAGGAGGAGGAAAAAATTTTTAAATGGACTAACTAGTGAGGCAAAGAATGGAGGAGGAATGAAATTCAGAGTATGATTGGAGGAAACTGCAGCAAATTTCTCTTCCTTATGCTTCAGAGGGCATCGTCTGGCCTAGACCCTCTACTAGTAAAAAGGGAGTGTTTACTCTAGGAACTGTCACAAACTTATTTGCATATTTAACTTATTTTTCTTTCTAGGAATATGACGATTACACAGCACAGACCTTTTCTATATTTATCCCTCATTTTCCATTTTCATTGGATCAGGCGGTTGTATTTTTGGCAGAGATCTATTTTCCCATCACAGTGAAAGAAAGAGGGAATTAAAAACC
>NC_064854.1:29351716-29364216 GCF_024139225.1 Suncus etruscus | reverse complement strand
ACATTCACTTACATTTACAACTAGTAATGGAGTCAAAGACTCATAAAGTTATAATACAGCATGGACAGAGCTAGAAGTATAAGAGTCTCAAGCTATTTGCTAGTTGTTGAGAAACAGGTGACTTAAAGAAAAATCTGTGCAATTTGTGCTTTGTTTTAGTGCCCAAAGAATAAATACAATACCCAGAATTCACTTGTAGGAAGCTTCTAGACTAGTAATAGAAATAATTTTCTGGCACCCAGTGCCAAAGGAGTACTGGAGACAGAATGTGATAGTAGAATACGCTTAGTCTTAAAGAGTAAAAAATATCATCTATTTTTCAAATTAAAAAAAAAATGGTAAGAATAAGGGGTTGGGAGAGAGTTGCCACAAGAGGTAAAGAAATGTTTTTTGGTGCAGCGACCTGGCCCTTGGAAATGTCTCCCCTCCCCGCACCCATCGTTGCACCCAATAAAGACCGGTTGTTGGTTAAAAAAAAAAAAAAAGAGGTAGAGAAACATGTTTATCATATTTAAAGCCCTGAATTTAAACTCTGGCACCTTTTTTTTTTTCTTTCAGCAATAGCAGGTATGGCTCTACTACCCTGAGAAACATCAGGCTTGACCACCAGTTAGGGCCACTAGAATAGATCATCACTGGGTGTAATATTTACTGCATAATATTTACTGTGAAAATTAAGATAATTAAGCTAAAACGCTAAGTACAGAAAGCTGGCGCATAGTAACTAATATATTTTCCTAATTAAATTTTTGTTAGACTGCTGTTGCTGCTTAATGAAATTTCAAAGAGAGAATTTTGCACTGGGATGATGAATGGAAGATGGATAGTGAAGAATTGGAATTGACAGATAAGAACGCAGGATTCTGGGACAAGATGCTTTAACAAGGAGGAAGGTCAGCACATAGAAAAATGAGGCAAAAGATCAATTTGTTCACAGTATACACAGGTAGAGTAGATAATGACCACAAAATAAATCTTGGAGTAACAAATTTTGGCTTTGACCTAGAATTAATCCACAAACTCTGAAGATTTATGACTAAAAAGAATTTTCTTCTGGTAAACCAATAGTATAAGTATGAATTAGAGGAAAAATAATACCAGGATATAAAACCTGAAACCATGAAACAACATAAAATGTAACATTCATTAACATCAATAACAGGGATGTTTAGAGGGGTCAGAATTAAATTTTATAAAAAACAGAAGCAAAAACAAAAATTATAAGAATAAAGTGCTTTGTACAACTAAAGTTTAGAAAAAGAAAATGTACTGTACCAAGGGAAGGTATTTGCACATCATACATCAGAAAAGTGGTTGATAGTCAAAATATATAAAGAACACATGCAACTAAATAATAAATCAGCCAAACAACCTAATCAAAACATGAACAAGAGACCTAATAAACACTTCATGAGAACAAAACAATAGAATAATAGTGAGTAGGGTGTTTACTTTGTACGCAGCTGACCAAGATTTGAACCCCAGCATCCCATTTGCCCATCCAAGCCTACCAGGAATGATCCCTGAGTACATAGCCAGGTGTAAGCCCTGAGCACTGCCAAGTGTAACCCCTAAAAAACAAACAACCAAATAAATAAATAACAATAATAACACTTTAAAAAAGACATCTAGATGGTCAATAGGTACACACAAAAATACTTGATTTCATTTATTATTGGGGAAATGCAAATTAAAGCCACAAGGAAATATCATCACACATCTGTAAGAATAGTTGTATTCAAGGGCTGAAAAAAATATCTTGTGGTTAGAGAAAAAGAGTCCCTCATGCCCTAGTGTTGGGTTTATAAATCTATGTAGTCTCTATAAAAATACAAATAAATGTCTTGTAAACCAAACATATAACCCAGCAATAGCCCTAGATATTTATTCAAATAATATGGAAAAACTAATTCAGAAAGATGTATATACCCTCTGTGCCTCATAACAGAGCTAAAATATGGAGCTAATCTACATGCCCAACATAACTGATTGGTTAAAGAAGCTGTAATATATTTGCTAAGGGTAATATTATTTGCCTATTCAAATAGATGAAATCTTACATTTTTCAACAATATGATGGAACTTGAGATGACCATACTAAGGGAAAAATAAGTCAGACAGTAAAAGACCAACATAGAACGATTTATCTCATCTGTAAAATTTAGGCAAAGCAAATGAACTAACAAATCAAAACAAACACGAATATGAAAGGCTGAGAAAAATATGATGGCTAGCAGATGGAGACTAAGGCTACAAGAAGGTAGGGGAGGGCAATCAAAGCTCCAGGACATTGGCAGTGGGTATGCCAAGGCTCATAAACATACAGTCATGAAGTTACACTCCTGATATTTATATAGCAATATTAACCAATGTCAAGCCAAAATTTTTCATTTCAAAAAGAGCCAGAGTGATGATTGAGAATAAAGTATTTAGCTTGCATAGTTGGTTCAATTTCCTGTGCCTCATATGGTTACCACCAGGAGTGATCCCTGGGCACAGAGCCAGGAGTAAGAACTGAGCACTTTGGGATGTGGTCTCAAAATTAGCAAGGATAATAATGAATTTAAAAAGAGAGCTGAAGTAAGAGCACAATGGTAAGGCGTTTGCCTTGCATGAAACCAACCTGGGTTCAATCCCCAGCATTCCATATGGTCCCCTGAGCCTGGCAGGAGGGATTTCTGAGCATAGACTAGGAACAAATTTCTGAGCATAGACTAGGTCGCATCTGAGTGCAGCCACCCAAAACAATAAATGAAAAGAAAAAAAATGGCATATTAGGTTGGGGATGAATGAATGGGTGCTTTCATTTGCATCACACTTAAATTCTGAAATTGGGTGATTATGGAATCCCACCTTGCCACCAATTCAATAGGCTCAAAATTCAACCAGGGAGATAAGCACTATGGTGAGAAGCAAATATGTGTGCTGCTTCCACATTGACCCGCAGTAGGCACTCCAGCAGGGCAGGGAGCAAGGCTCTACTCATTCCCCAGTAACTCTCAGGCAAGGACAAGAATTTCACTAGAGGGAGATGGAGAAGATTGCATAAGAGGATTTTTTTTTTCCGAGTTCCACACATAGCATGCTTTCTTTACATTGTGTTTAAACAGAAAACTGGAAAGGAGTGGAATGGGGCAAAGAAGAGGGCTCAAAGGATGAAACACTGCATGCAGGAACCTCAATTTGATTCCATTTATTATTGGGGAAACAAGACATCACAAAGTTCACAAGGTTTCGGCATCACATATTCCCCCAGCACCATCACACCCCCAAATAAAAATAAAAACTGAAAATTAAAGATGCCTCCTATGTGTGAGGCCCTAGATTCTTTCTTTGACATCATAACACATACACCACACATGCCACACATATTTACACCACACACACTCATACATGCACACACACAAACATACATATACACTCACTCTGGTCTCCAACCTCATTCCTCCTTTTGTATTCATGTTCAGAGTTAATGGCTTTACTATTCATCTCATCAAGTTTCTGGAGCCCTGAGTTATTTTTGACTCTTTCTTCTTCCTCATTTCCCATACCCAGTAACTCACTGAGGCTTTTTGATTTTAGCTCTACAGCATCTTTTGACCCGAGCTGTCCCTTTCAGTGGTGACCTCCACACTGTTCTTACTTTGGTCCTCGGCAACTTTACCTAGGCCAATATCCTAAAAGATTATTTTCAGACACCCTCTTTGCTTCTGGTATACAGGCTGTCACCAGTTGGTCCCTGCAAGCCCTGGGGACAGTGCTTGTAATAGGGTCTTTCCGCAGAACTCAGCTTCCCCTAGCAGATTCTTCTGTGGTTGGACAAACTGGTGTTCCTCAGCAGAGTTCTGAGGGCCCTTCACACACCACCCATAGCCTGCTTTTATGGGAGCCTGTTGATATTATGTCTTTTACCATAGAACCAAGAACATTCAAACATGAATCAATGTATTAAATAAAATTCCAAATGCATAACTTTTTGTGGACTGGGAGGGAAAACATCAGGTTCATTTTGACTTCTAAGAAAAAATACAAAATTTCTTTTGTTGGGGAAGACATGAATTGGGCCACACACAGTGGTTCTCAGGACTTACTCCTGGCTCTGACTCAGGGATCACTCCTCTCAGGCTTGGGTGGTCACATGGGGTATCAGGAATCAAACTTAATCTTCTAAATGCAAAGTAAACCTGCTGTTCTATCACTCTGGCCATGACAAAATTCCTTCTTATATCTTGCAGAAACATTTCTACTCTGTACATGGAGAGACCCTGTGCTCTTCAGGGGTCAATCCTGATTCAAAGCTGATGTTGTCTGTTTAAGCTTTTCTCTCCTCTTCCTTTCTTTTCCTCTTCTGTTTTCTTTTTCTCTTTCCCTCTCTCTTTTTTCCATCTTTCTTTCTTCTTTCTCAGGGATCAAATTCAAGGCCTCCAGCATCCTAGGCATGTGCTCTGCCAATCAAGTCATATGGAGCCTGCCCACCTTGACTTAGACAGTTTTCTTTCAGCCTCTACCTGCTTTCTCCAGGGACTCCCTTTCTGTCCTTGCCGAAGCATCTCTTCCAAATTATTGCTTCATCTTTTCCCACCTCATTATTAAACATCACCTCCATGACCCTGTTCTCTGAACTGAGTTGATGAAAACAGTAGAAAAAAACCAACAACTAATAGCTAAAATGGGATGAGAAGTTCCACCTTCCCAGAAAGTAATTATGAATATAAAAAGACTTTATGAGTTCTGATCAAAGCAATGACTAATGGAGGGATTTCCGGAGAACTGTGTAGGTGTCAGCAATGTCACGAGTGATGCATCAGAGGCCAAGAAGAGCATGAGGGACCAGTGATGACCAATGATGAGCTTATGTTCCTGGCCCCAAGGAGCAAAAGGAGGGACCAAAAGAGGGATAGAGGTGAGAGGCCTGGGTGTGATGGGAGACTTGGAAGCTAACAGAAATGTGACACTTGCCCAGAAAGGAGCTTCTAGGGGCCATATGTTTAGAAAGTGAATCTGAGACTGAACGGTTGGGTATGGAGATGGTAGCAGCTGTCAGTTAGCTGGGCACCAAGCAGGATACAGAGATGGCATAGCTCTTCCTTTGAGGTATCCTCTAGCACCAATTTTCTGAACAGTCTTAGTGAAAAAGATGTGGGGAAAAAAAGTCCACCAAAATGGAAAAATAAAGAACTGATTTTAGTGAAAAGTATTTGAAGGAATTCAGAAATGAATCAATACATTCTGACTCAAGAAAACATTGACAGTCTAAGAGAACAAAGCTATTTCTTCTGAGAAAGATGCCTCAGACAATGCTAGGATGAGAACATGCCTAACATACCATCCCTTTCTCACTTTCTTTCTTCCCTCTGCCCTTCTGTCTCATTTTCTCCCTCCTCCACTTCCTGTCTTCCTGGCTGGATCCATGGGCCTGAGTCATCCAAATGACTGAAACACATGTGACAGGTGCAGGGACCCCCCCTCCCTACAAAGCTGATCTCTAAGGGGAAGGAGGCAATTCTAGGGGTGATTGCTACAGGCAGAAACTCACAGCCAAACAGAACCTTATTTCCCTTAGAAAATAGAAAGTTTTCATTGTGGTATGCTTCTAAAGATTATTTAGAAACTGGTCAAAACTTGAGCCCCCATCCATGAGAAGTCTGTCCCCAAACATTGAACTTCTGAGAACAATTTGTGCTGTGAATTAGTCTCAAAATATTCAGGTAACAATTTACACATGACTAGTAATGCTAGAGAAGAAAAACAGTTTCATATGTAATCAAAGTAAAACAAAAACGAACACCATTTTTGCATTTCAAATTAAGTAAAGACTTAAGTTGTGAAAAAAGCAAGGTTTGGGAGAAAGGGAGAAATAGAAAATCAGATACAGGGTGGGGGGAAGAAAATCACATACTATGAGAAGAAGTATGAATTAGTCCAAGCATTTGGAAAAGATTAGCAATGCACATAAAAATCTCACTAAAATCTACATAAAGAAAGCAATATGCTAAAAGTTTTATACAAAGGTACTCATGTAGTATTATTTAGAATAGTAGGAAAAGATAACTAAACATACAAAATTGAAGAACTTTTTAAATTATGTGGCATATGTTTGACTCTTCTGAAAATCATAAGGCCAAAGTGATAGTACAGTGAATAAAGTGCTTGCCTTGCAAGTGGCTAACCCAGGTTTAATCCCTAACATTCCATATAATCAATCTCCTGAGCACTGCCAGGAGTAATTCCTAAGTGCAGAGTCAGTAGTAACCCTTCAGAATCATTGAGTGGGGTCTAAAACCAAAACCAAATAAACAAAAAAGTCATGAACTATTGAATAAAAATGTAATATTATGTTTACATTATAAAGATATTTTATAGGACTATGTTTCATGTCATTTTAATTCTTGTCACATTATATAAACATACTAAAGGCAATAAAAATATACATATAAATACATGCACATATAGATATTCTATATTTAATATTGAAATCTTTCACTTTTATTTATTCCCCTTCTTCTTAGTTGTTATTGTTATGACCAGGGTTCACACATACCTGGTTGCAATGTTCAACACTGTCTTCGTTGTGGGGAGTTGAAAATCACACACTGTTGCAGTGCCAAGGATGCCACAGAATGGCATCCTCACTTTTTGAGCACAAGGTGTATCCTAGATCAAACCTACAAGACAGGCACTATCACTAAAGTACCCCCAGACCCTATGTTCACATTTTCTAAGAGTGTGATCAGTCTTGGGCCAGCATCACTGGACAGGCGTTGGTGTACCTCTTGGCCTCAGACTGACATATGCTCTTCCCTTAGCCCTGCTGCATCTATATCTGGCCATGTTCCCCTGGAACACTCCCAATGATCTCCAGAGCTAAAAGATACCCTCTGCATGAAGAGGTGCCCTCTGCATCCAGCCTTGCTCTATCCACCTGCTATGAGCTCTCTTTGTCTAACTTCCCCTTTTCTACAGCAGCATTTCCATTTTGTTTGTTTGTTTGTTTGTTTTGATCATAGTCATGTCTGACTATGCTTAGAGTTGACTTCTGGCTTGCACTCAGGGCTCACTCCTGACAGGTTCAGGGGGATCATTTGGGATGCTAGAAATTAAGCCAATGTCTGTCACATGCAAGGCAAATACCTTACCCCTCCCTGTACTATGACTCTGGTCCCAAGAAATCTCTTTTTTGACTAGGCATTTCTATTCCAACAATTATGGTAATGTCTGCCAGTCTCTCTTGAAGGTGAGCTGTACAAGAGCTCATATTTTTTCTCGCTTCACCATGCCAGTTCCCACACACCAGAGATGATTGCTAGAAAACATCTTGCTCAATTGACTGTTGATCCTAGCTGACTTTGTTGCAAACTATTTAGAGAACTCTCACCTCCTTCATTCCAGTCTGAGGCCTGTCTTTTTTTTCTCTGAGAATAGCAATCACAAAGGGTTATTTCTCTGAAATATTGTTTATTGACTGGCAGTCCCACCAAACTCTTCTCAGAATATTCTTCACTGTCACCCTCAGCAGAATCCCAGCACCTCATACATCACTTCTTCACCCCTGAAATGACTAGTCATCAGCTCTTTCATAAATTCACTCCACCTCAGTCTTTAGAAGCAACAGAGAACAGCTAGTGGACAGAAAGCAAAGTCAATCAAATCTGAAGCAACAATACAAATTTTAAATAGAAAGAATACATAAGATCTCAAATAAACATGAAAGAAAATAGGCATCCACACATTGCTAATAGACTGATTAACCACAATAAAAGATAGATACATTTCTAGTTATGAGACTAAGCAGAAGGCACATAAAAAATTGAAAATTCTTGGCTAAGGGCTCCTTTGCACTAATTGCCCATTCATTCCATGATTCATTTTTCTATATAGTCATTCTTTTACCCAAAGAGCATTGAAGACTTACTGTGTGCCAGGAAGTGATGTAGGGGGATGTCTCAACAATTCAGTCACTCATACTCCCTTATGAAAATGATGAAAAGCAAGCAAATAAACAAGATATCTCAAGATTTCTAAATGTTATGAAGGAAATAAGGAAGCTGCAACAAAATATAATAACCTGAATAAAAAGGAAAAAGAATAAAAAGAAAACTAGAAAAGTGGGCGGTCAGACAATAGTAAAGTGGAATATTGGAAAATGAGTGTGAACTGGATATGCAAAGGTCAGACATGGACAAGAATTTAGTGCATTTAAAATGTGTGAAGTTGGGGGCCAGAGAGATAGCACAGTGATAGGACATTTGTCTTACATGCAGCCAACTCAAGATGAATGGTGGTTCTAATCCCGGCATCCCATATGGTCCCCCATGCCTGCCAGGAGCAATTTCTCAGTTCAGAGCCAGGAGTAACCCCTGAGTGTCACCGGCTGTGGCCCAAAAAGTAAAATTAAAATGTGTGAAGTATCCAAGCCCATGCTCTCCCTTGAACATGTATCTGATTTGCTTTCTTCTTTTACTCTTTGTTCTCTCTTGGGCATACGTCATTCTATGTCTCTATGCTTGCTTGCTTGCTTGCTTGCTTTTCAACTTGTTTTTTCAACCTGGCTCTCTCTTGAACACATCTCTCTCTTCTTGGCTTTTTCTCATGCTGGAGATGCCCATTTTCTCCTTGAACATGTATTCCCCACTTTCTCTCCCCTGCCCCCACTTTACCCACTTTATTTTTTTTCTTTTCTTTTTTTTTGCCTTTTTTTTTTTTTTGGCCCACACCCAGCAGTGCTCAGGGGTTACTCTTGGGTCTATGCTCAGAAACTGCTCCTGGCAGGCTCAGGGGACCAGATAGGATGCTGGGATTTGAACCACAAATCTTCTGCATGCAAGGCAAATGCCTTACCTCCATGCTATCTCTCTGGTCCCTCTCACTTTATTTCTAAGTAAATTTTATTCAGTAAAAATTATCTTGCTTTATTAAAAACAAAGTGTGGGTGCAATGGGAGAAATGAATTAGAATGGAGGTGTGTTTAAAAGAAGAATATTAGGACCTTTGGGGGTGAGAGATGGGTACATTGGTGAGGAGTGTAGTGTTAGAATTATATGCAGGGAAAACCAGAATTAATATTACTGCAAATCACAGAACTTTGATCCATAAAAATATATTTAAAAATGTGTGAAGGGAGGGAACTGTTAGCTAATACTATGGGGGTCATCATTTTATAATATGGAGAAGGGGAAGAAAAGGAAGGATGAATAGGAGTTGGAAGCAAAAACCAGAACCATAGGAAGAAGGAAATGAGAGGGAAAAAGGTAAGATTAAGAAGAGAAAGGAGAAGAAAAAAAGGCTGGAGCGACCACATCAGCCTGACATCGATGAAAGAAATGCACAGAATCCAGAGTCTTTAAATATAAGAGTCGGATAGCAACAATAGCTAAAGTGTGTAAAAGTTTCACCGGGACCTTGAGAATGACTGGAGTTGGATAGACTGGTATGCCTGGAACCTAGAGTCTGTCTTATGCCAATAAATTTCTGAGGTGAGGCCTTTTTTGTAATCAGGCCAAGGTTTTTTTTTTTTTTTTTTCCATTTTCTCCATTTTTCTGGACCTATGCAAACATTGGCGATTGCTACTATCACACCTTTACTATATTTTTTTTACTCTTATCCTTTAAGGAAAAAAAAATACAACTTACTGAACTTAAAAACAAATTACTGTAGTAGAATGCCTGTCTCGAATACAGGCAGGAGATGGGAAGGGGGAAGGGGGTAAAGTTGTACTGGTGAAGGAGGGTGTTCTGGTTATGACTGTAACCCAAATATGATCATGTTACTTAAATAAAAAATATATTTAATAATAAAAAAGAAGGTTGGAGCAATAGCACAGTGGTAGTGTTTGCCTTTTACACGGCAAACCCCGTGTGGACTCCCGTTCAATTCCCATCATCCCAAATGGCTCCCAAGCCTGCCAGGAGTGATTTCTGAGCTCAAAGCCAGGAGTAACCCCTGAACACTGCTGGGTATGACCCAACCCACATCCTCCACCCCTCAAAAAAAGAAGAGAAAGGGGATAGAACAAGTTCAAGCAAGAAATTCTGGTCCACTCTGTCATGAAATTTCCAGTGGAAAAGGAGGTCTGAGGAACAAAGGTTACATGGAAAGCAAGCATTAGTTAGAATTTCAGACATTAAGAGCAAGTGGAAAAAAACATCATTCTTTTCCCTGTGAATGAAAGTAGGGATGAGGTCCTTTTCTTAACAGTGCTAGAGAAGGTAGGTGGGTGTGTAAAGAAAGCAGCCCCTACATGAAGTACATCAAGAAGTATGTATGTGGCTACAAGAAATAAGAGAAAAACCAACTCAGATAATGTATTGTGTCACTGAGAAGTCCAGAGACTGAAATTTAGATGCTATTTAATTGAGATTCTTACCCACTTTTAGTTATCTCAGCAGTTTCTTTCTCTATGTTAACTCCCTTTCAGACTAGACTCTCCTTTGGGGAAATGGAGGCAGAGAATATGTTTTAAGCCACACTCTGCAGAGTTTAGGCCTTATTTCTGGTTCTGTGCTAAGAAATGACCCTCTGGAATCACATGTAGTGTTAGGGATCTAACAGGGTTCAGCTGAATGCACACCACAGGCTTAATCTCTCTAGCCTCTTGAGCTATGAAGGTGAAGAGTTCACTGTATCAGTTCCAGACCTTTAATTTTCACATAATACCACTTTAAAACAGACATGGAGCTATATAGTACAGAAGGTAGGGCACTTGCTTTGTGTGCACTAATCTGGGTTTGATCATTTGAACTCTATATAGTCTATGAGTGATTCCTAAGAGCAGAGCCAAGAATAAATCCTAAATGCAACTAGGAGTTGACTCAAAAACAAACAAATGGGGTTCCGGAGGGATAGCACAGCAATAGAGCATTTGCCTTGCATGCTGCTGACCCAGGATGGACCAGGGTTCAATCCCTGGCATCCCATAAGGTCCCTCATGCCTGCCAGGAGCGATTTCTGAGCACAGAGCCATGAATAACTCCTGAATGCCACCGGGTATAACCCAAAACTCTCCAAAAATGATAATAAATTTAAAAATAAAATAGAGGGAACATTAATATCTCCAATCGCCAAAAGGATTCTACTCAGATTGACCCAACCTTCGTTGTCATTCCTCTGAACTAATCACTCAGACTAGGGCAAATACCAGCAGCTAAAAGCTGTACTTTTAGGAATAGGAAGGTAATTACTGAATCAGTCACCATGACAACAGAGATTAGATTATGCTGATTGGTCTAAGGCAGACATGCCCACTTTGACACTGTATTAGGAAGGAGGAGGTGTCTGGAGAGATTACAGGAAAGAAAGCAGCCATGTGCACAGCAGGTAGATTCTCCAAACCTGAAAGATTCAGGTTTATCCTCTAAAAGAAAGCAATACTATGATGAGTAATAGCCGGGAGAATGATTAGTGCTCATGAAGCACTTTATAGGAATGATTTACTAAATAAGAGTATAATCACTGGAGGAATACTTTGTACACATTCTCACTACATTTTGCCTGAGCTCAAGATTAGTTCACTGTGGTTACTCAGGCAGCCATCCTCTTTGCCAAGATTGTTATTATGGGACCAGCTAAGCTGCAGAAGATTAGAGAATTCTTTAGTTGCCCACTAATTTTGGAGACCTCTTTTGTAATAACCCCTTCAACATAAAAAATTTTTCTACATGGAGGACAGACAGCAGCAATGAAACCAAAGTACTTCCATACAATTTCGTTCCCTTTTATTTTTGGTGAGGTTTTTTTTTTTGGGGGGGGGGGGTTTGAGGGTCACACCTGGGGGCGCTCTAGGGTTACTCCTGGCAGCGTGCTCAGAAATCGCTCCTGGCAGGCTCGGGGGACCATATGGGATGGTGGGATTTAAACCTGAATCTGTCCTGTGTCGGCTGAGTGCAATGCAAACGCCCTACCACTGTGCTACTTCTCCAACCCCCAATTTCTTTCTCAATGCAAATCCAGAGACACCATTCCGTGAGTAGGGCAGATTTAGTGTCTTGTGTGCTGCTCTGTTCCTTAAAGGGAGCGAGTCTATGGCCATCAGTTATCCACCTTGCCCTCTCAGCATTGAGGCGTCAGCACATTCACATATTGGGGCATCCTGGCTTGGGGGTCATTGGAGCTGGACTCCTATGTATTATCTACTGAGTGACCTCGGTGCTCACATCACTGGATCTCAGTTCCTCTATTTGTAAAAATAAGACATTGTAGCCAGGTTGGGACCCCATTGACATTGCCACTTTTAGCAGGGCAGACTCTTACCCCCATTGAATGGAGCCCCTGAAAGGAAGCAACCTGTAGGCGGAGCCCCCACTGCCCCGCCCCGACTCTGCTGGGGGAGGGGGAGATGAGTGTCTGTAAGAGCAGACACCTGGCATGTCACAATGGAGCCCACCTCCTGTGCTTTCCCCCAGTCATTTAGGTCACATTCCCCCAGTCACAATAGACCACCTTTGCAGACCTGATAGGCTGCACATACACTTTATGGTTCGGATGGTTTCTTGACTTTGTTCAA